>NW_026110850.1:1378058-1649172 GCF_024679095.1 Eriocheir sinensis
GGTCGTCAGGCCAGTCGGTGTGTAGTCTTAAGCCACTCGGCGGTGACTGAAAATCCTTAGCTGTGCGGCGGCTAGGATTCAAGCCCACGTCCATCCTGGAGCTCTTGAACGCTGGGGTGTAATGCTATCCTTTCAGTTACCGCCTCCCCAGTGCTAGTAAAATGCTGGACTGCATTAATCTGGCAATGTAGGAAGATGAAGGTGTAGGAATGTGGCACTCTCTGGGTCTGCGCTAGGGAGTCAGAAGGTGCCATGTGCTGCAGAGAGGCTTGGAGTTGTTATAACTATGCTAGTGAAAAGCTGGACAGCACTCACTGGCTCAGTGCTAGAGATTCAAAAGCTGTCTTGTGCTGCAGAGAGCCTTGGAGGTGTTATAACAATGATAGTGAAATGCTGGATTGCACTAGTCTGACCCTGTAGGAGAGTGGCACCATCAAGCTCAGTTCTTTTATTTATTTATTTATTTTTTTTTTTTTACGTCGCTGCCTGCTGCGCCGGTAGGCATCTTCCTGGTGGGGCCTGATGGTCGGCCCAAGGCTTCTTCCAGGTGGGGCCTGATGGTCTGCCCAGCCCGTTCTGGCGCAGGCGAGTGTTTACAGTGTTGCCATCTTGCATTGGCTCATGCTGCCCCCCGGAACTCGTTCTTGATTCGCTTGGTCGGCTTCCTCTAGAGTCCGGGTTGATGGGTGGTTTTCAGGACAGCATGTGGGTAGTTTTAAGCCACTCGGCGGTGACTGAAAAATCCGAGTGGTAGCGTGGGGATTCGAACCCGCGTCGTCCATCACGCGGTGAATGTGGGCCCAGTACGCTACCATTTCGGCCACCGCCTACCCACACTAGTGAATCAGAAGGTTCCATGTGCTGAATAGAGGCTTGGAGGTGTTATAACTATGCTAGTGAAAGGCTGGACTGCACTAATCTGACCTGTATGAGGGTGGCACTCTCAAGCTCAGTATTAGAGAATCAGGTATTATATGCAGCAGAGAGGATTGGAGGTATTATATAAATGCTAGTGAAAGGATGGACTACACTAATCTGACCATGTAGGAAGGTGGAGATGTAGGAAGGTGGCACTCTCTGGCTGAGTTCAATGGAATCAGAAGGAGTCATGTGCTGCAGAGAGGCTTGGAGTTGTTATAGCTATGCTAGTGAAAGACTGGATTGCAGTAATCTGACACTGTAGAAAGGTCGCACTATCTGGCTCAGTGCTAGGGAATCAGATGTCATGTGCTGCAGCGAGGCTTGGAGTTGTTATAACAATGCTAGTGAAAGGCTGGACTGCACTAATCTGACCCTGTAGGAAGACGTAGGTGTAGGAAGGTGGCACTCTCTGGCTCAGTGCTAGGGAATCAAAATGTGTCGTGTGCTGCAGAGAGGCTTAGAGGTGTTATAACTATGATAGTGAACGACTGGACTGCACTAATCTGGCCCACTAGGAAGGTGAAGTTATAGGGAGGTGGCACTCTTTGGCTCAGTGCTAGGGAATCAAAAGGTCGTATGTGCTGCAGAGAGGCTTGGAGGTTTGATAACTATGCTAGTGAGAATCTGGACTGCACTAATCTGACCCTGTAGGAAGGTGGCACTTTCTGGCTCATTGCGAGGGCTTAAAGGTGTTTTAACTATGCTAGTGAAAGGTTGGACTGCACTAATCTGTTCCTGTAGGAAGGTGAAGGTATCATGTGCTGCAGAGAGTCTTGGAGGTGTTACAACTTTGCTAGTGAAAGGCTGGACTACACTAATCTGACCCTGTAGGAAGGTGAAGGTGTAGGAAGGTGGCTCTCTCAAGGTCAGTGCAAGGAATTAGAAGGTGTCATGTGCTTCAGAGAAGCTTGGAGGTGTTATAACTATGCTAGTGAAAGGCTGGATTGCATTAATCTGACACCTTAGGAAGGAGTAGGTGTAAGAAGATGGCACTCTCAAGCTCAGTGCTAGGGAATCAGAAGGTTTCATGTGCTGCAGAAAGGCTTGGCGGTGTTATAACAATGCCAGTGAGAGGCTGGACTGAACCAGTCTGACCCTGTAGGAAGGTGAAGGTTTAGGAAGGTGGCACTCTGGCTTAGTGTTAGGGAATCATAAGGTGTCATGTGCTGCAGAGAGGCTTAGAGGTGTTATAAATATGATAGTGGAAGGCTGGACTGCAATAATCTAACCTGTAAGAAAGTGGTACTCTCTGGCTCAGTGCTAGGGAATCATAAGGTGTCATGTACTGCAGAGAGGCTAAGAGGTGTTATAACTATGCTAGTGAAAGGCAGGACTGCACTATTCTGACCCTGTAGAAAGTTAAAGGGATAGGAAGGTGGCACTCTCAAGTTCAGTGTTAGGGAATCAGGTGTCATATGCAGCAGAGAGGCTTGGAGGTGTTATAACTATGTTAGTGAGATGCTGGTGTTGAGGAGTGAATGGCACACACGAGGGAGCGGGGATTGCGGTGCATTCTATAAAGAGGCCAGGCAGGGAATGTCCGATCCTCGAGCCTTGGCAGTACATGTATACTCGGATTGTTCGAAGCGCTGCTCAGTGCTTGGGGCCGCTGAAGGGTAATGGCTCTACAGCACCTCACCCTCCTACTAAAGTTTTATGTTATCCCTAAATATCCACCACCATCTCCCGTCACCAAAACTCCCCTTTACTGCCGTCACCATTTACATAGTTGCTTGATATCTGCCAGGCGGCTTCCTTTGTCGTGCCGATCGTCGCCTCGTCTCGGCAGAAATTATTTTTCCCCGGGTGTATGTCCTGTTGATCCCACCGGCCGTCGCGTTTGTCCTGCCCCTGTCGGCGGTTCTGCTGCCGCCTCCCGGTTTGGTTGACGCCCTCCCCTCTGTTCCCGGTCGTGGTTGTCTGTATGGTCTTCTGTCTACTAGTTGGGGATGCTGTATATCCACCGCTGCCCCGCTGCGTGCCTCCGTGTCCCCATCGTCCCCTCGCCGCTCAGCCGTCTCCCCGTCTCAGCGGCTGGGGTGTCTATGTCCGTGCCTTCTTGTTACCTCTCTAGGGCACTTGGTCGTCACCTGCTGACAATGGGGATTCTCCGTTAATTTTATCCTGGGCAGGCCTGTCACTGCTTACCAAAATTATTTGATCCGCGTGGCGGGACCACAAGGTATTTCCTCCAACATCTGCTTCGTAGGACAGTGGTCCCGTCTTGGCTATTATTCTCCCTCTCCGCCATTTCGGTCCCACATAGCTTCTTGCCCAAACTATGTCATTTTTTCAGAATGTTCTTACCCTTTTCCCCGTCATCTGTTGGTCTTGCCTGCTCTCCATCGCGGTCTCTTCGTCGGGCAGAAGTGGGTCTAGTTTTGAGCGTATATTCCTGCCCATCAGCATTTCCGCCGGTGTTTTCCCTGTTGTGCTGTGTGGAGTAGAACGATAGTTTAACAGAAATTTAAACAGGCTCCTTTCCCCCGACTTACAGCCCCCCGTCATTGCCTTTATTCCTTCCTTCACAGTGCTCACCGCTCTCTCCGCCAGTCCGTTACTCGCCGGGTGGTATGGCTCCACTCTGATGTGCCGGATTCCATTCTGCTTGACGAAAGATGCCATCTCTTCCGACGTAAACTGCGGGCCATTGTCTGTGCATAGCTGTAGGGGTAGACTAAACCTGCTAAACAGTAAACTCAGTTCATGTAGAGTTCGAGCCGTCGTCGTGGATTTCATTGGTACTGCCTCTATCCACTTTGAGTAGCTATCCACTACTATGAGAAGCGTTGTTCCCATAATTGGCTCCGCAAAATCTGCATGGAGCCTCTGCCTCATGTTCTCTCCCATGGGTGGACCGCTGACTGTAGTGGTGCTGCCCGCTTCTCCGCACATCCTGGACACGCTCTCGCCATTTCCTCCAGCTCCTTGTCGAGACCCGGCCGCCACACACATCGTCGAGCCAGCTGCTTCATCCTCACGCATCCTGAGTGCCCCACATGCAGATCCTTTTTCACCTTGTCTTGCAGGGACGCCGGTATCAATACTCTGCCTCCCCACATTAAGCAATCCCCCTCTGTCGAGAGTTCCTCCATCCGAGACTTGTAACTGCTTACCTCTGCTGTTGCCTCCTCCGGCAATCCGTCTGACCTTACTGCCGCCAGCACCTTTCCCAGGACTCTGTCACGCCGCGTTGCCGCTGACACTTCTCTTGCTGTCACTGAATGCCCCTCGTCCATATATAACACGTTACTTGTCATGGCTTCCCTCTCTATTCTTTCTGCTCCTTTGTCGACGATGCCCGGGAGCGGTAGTCTGGACAAGGTGTCGGCGACCCTCATGTCTGCAGAGGGTCTTACCTCCACATCGTAGCTGTAGGCCGCTAGTTGAAGGGCGTATCGCTGCATCTGCGCTGCCCCCAACGGCGGCATCTCTCTGCTGGGGTTCAATATTCTGGAAAGTGCTTTGTTATCAGTGACAAGGGTAAATTTCCTCCCATAGCAATACTGATGAAATTTCCTAATACCGTAAGAAACTGCCAAAGCTTCCTTTTCTACGATGGGATATTTCTGCTCTGTTTGTGTCAGTATTCCTGGCGCATACGCCACCGGCCTTTCTATGTCTCCTGGAAAGACTTGCATTAGCGCCGCTCCGACTCCTACTTCGCTCGCGTCTGTTATCAGTTTGACCGGTAATTGTGGATCGTATCTCACCAATACTGGGTTGCTGGCCAACGTCTGTCTTACCCTTGTCATCGCCTCTTCACATTCCTTGGTCCATCGCCACTTAACTCCCTTCTTGAGTAGCTCATACAATGGCGACAACGTAGTGGCGAGGTGTGGCAACAGCCGGGACTAGTACCCACCGCTCCCAATACGCTCCGGAGTGTCGGTACATCACTCGGGTTCGGCATCCTTCTTATTGCTTCGGTCTTCTCTGGTATGGGTTTCAGCTCCGTGCACCTCCTGCAAATTGAATTCACACTTTGACCTTTTGAGCCGAATCTCATTATCTTTTAGTCTCCCCAGCACTTTGTCCAAAGTTTTAATAAGGTCTTCTGTTTTCGTTTCCATCACCAGCAAGTCGTCTAAGTATGCCACACACACTTCTAATATTCTGTCCATCGCCGCCTGGAAAATGTCCCCACAGAAAGCTAAACCAAAGGGCAATCTGTTCATCCTCAACAATCCTCTATGCGTAGCTACAGTTGTTAGGTCTTTTGATTCCTCACTTAACTCCATCTGTAGATAAGCATCTCTCAAATCTAACTTTGCAAACCTCTTCCCTTTTATCCTTGCAAACAACTCTACCGGGGAGGGTAAGGGGTGCTTAACTATATCCACCTGGGGATTTACCGTCACTCTGTAGTCAGCCGCCAGCCTTACTTTGCCATCTACTTTGGGCACTACCACCAACGGTGTCGCCTAGCCACTGTTGTTGTCAGTCTCCACGGGCTCGGTAATACCTACCTTAAACCACCTCTCCAACTCCTGGTCCACGAGTGGGTGTGTGGGCGTGTGGCCCTGGTCACGCTTTCTTCCGCACCGGTCGTGCTTCTTTCTTGAGACGCAGGTGTGCTTTGATCGGCATGTGCCCTAAAGGCTGTGAAAAGACCTCACTGTGCTTGTGTAGGATTGTGGTAAGTTTATCCCCATTCTTCTCCGCAACTCCAAGTTTGCCTACCATCTCCTTCCAGTCCAGCTGAATCACCAGTAGCCAGTCACGACCCAAGAGCGAGGGCCCTGTTCCTTTCACTACCTTTAACAGCAGAGTTTCTACTTGATTTTTAAACTTGACCTCCAGCATGGCTACTCCTCGTACCTGAAGTGCCTCACCTGTGTATGTGACTAACCGCCTGTTGGAGGCTTCAAGTCTTGGTTTGCTGCGTAGCCTGTTCCACTCCTCCTCGCTGATGACCGTGCTGCTCGCTCCCGTGTCCACCTCCGTGCGTATCTCTGTGCCCTGCACGCTCACGTCTACAGTCAGTGGTGGGGTTTTCCGGTTCTCCGCTGTTGTCCAGACAGCTGTAAAATACCAAACACCTCCACCCTCTCTTCCTCATCACTAATCTCTTGCTCCTCATCATCCACGCTATTTACTCTGCCTCGCCGTGGACACATTACATTCGCCTGGTGTGGCCTTTACGACTGCACCTGAAGCATTCCCTATCCTTAAATGGGCACTCCGTTGCCTTGTGGTAACTACTGCCACACCGATTACAAGTTACACTACTACGTGCCCCCTCACGAGGCAAGTACTTGTTTTGCAACCTGGCCTTGTCCCACCTGCTCGTTGGTTCTTTCTGGTCCCCGGGCTTCGTTCGCGGCGGCTCCACTCTGTTCACCTGGGCTTTTTGTGCTCCTCCCAGTACCTTCGCCTCCGTGGTTGCTGCCTCCATCGATAATGCCAGTTTGCACGCTTTGTCCCAAGTTAAGTCGTCGCCCTCTCGTAACAACCTCCGCCGGATCCGTTCGCTCGACACTCCACCGACGAATCTTTCTCGAAGCTGCTCTGTTAAGTTTGCCCCAAAGCTGCAGTTGGAAGCTTTCCTCTTCAGTTCTGCCACGTAATTGCTGATTATCAGGGTTTCCCTTTGATTTTCAGAGTTGAATTTGAACCTTTCCACCACCACTGAAACTTTGGGCGCATAGTGCTGGGTAGCGAGACGAATCAATTCCTTCAGTGTCCTCTCAGAGGGTTTCCCCAGGGCGCACAGGTTCCTCAGTAATTGATACACCGTCGGGCCGCAGACAGTCAGGAGCAACGCCCGTTTCCGATTCTCCTCGGTGATATTACTGACCTCCAGGAACTCTTCGAACCTTTCTGTATAGGCCTCGAAATCTTCTCCCTCTGAGTACTGCTCCACCGCTCCAATTATTGCTCCCATTCTCGTCCTCGGGGTTTCACTTGATTCCTTCAGAATCCCATCCTCGTCGCCACGTGTTGAGGAGTGAATGACACACACGAAGGAGCAGGGGTTGCGATGTATTCTATAAAGAGGCCAGACAGGGAATGTCCGATCCTCGGGCCTTGGCAGTACATGTATCCTCGGATTGCTGTTCCGAAGAGCTGCTCATTGCTTCGGTGCCGCTGAGGTGTAATGACTATACAACAGCTGGACTGCAGTAATCTGACACTGTAGAAAGGTGGCACTATCTGGCTCATTCATAGGGAATCAGAAGGTGTCATGTGCTGCAGAGAGGCTTGTATGTGTTATACCTATGCTAGTGAAAGGCTGGACAGCACTAATCTGACCTGTAGGAATGTGGCACTCTCTGGCTCAATGCTCAGGAAAAAGAAGGTGCCATGTGCTGCAATGAGGCTTGGAGGTGTTATAACTATGCTAGTGATTGGCTAGACTGCACTATTCTGACCCTGTAAAAAGGTGAAGGTGTAGGAAAGTGGCAGTCTCTGGCTCAGTGCCATGTGCTGCAGAGAGGCTTGGAGGTGTTATATCTATGCTAGTGAAATGCTGGACTGCACTAATCTAACCCTGTAGAAAAGTGGCACTCTCAAGCTCAGTGATAGGGAATCTGAAGGTGGCATGTGCTGCAGAGAGGCTTAGAGGTGTTATAACTATGATAGTGAACGACTGGACTGCACTAATCTGGCTATCTAGGAAGGTGGCACTCTTTGGCTCAAAGGGAATAAAAAGGTCGTATATGCTGCAGAGAGGCTTGGAGGTGTTACAGCTATGCTAGTGAAAGGCTGGACTGCACTAATCTGACGAAGGTGAAGGTGTAGGAAGGTGGGACTTAGTTAGACTTAGACTTAGACTTAGACTTAGAGTTAGACTTAGTTAGACTTAGTTAGTTAGGGCTTAGTGCTAGGGAATCAGAATGTGTCATGTGCTGCAGATAGACTTGGAGGTGTTATAATTATGCTGCTGAGAGGCTGGACTGTACTAATCTGACCCTGTACGAAAGTGAAGATGTAGGAAGGTGGCACTGCCAAGCACTGTGCTAGGAAATTAGAATGTGTCATGTGCGGCAGGGAGGCTTGGAGGTGATATAACTATGCTAGTGAAAGGCTGGACTGCACTTTTCTGAGGTTGTAGGAAGGTGAAGGTCTAGTAAGTTGGCACTATCTGGCTCTGTACGTGCTAAGGAATCAGAAGGTGTCATGTGCTACAGAGAGGCTTGAGAGGTGTTTAAACTAGGCTAGTGAAAGGCTGGACTGCACTATTTTGTCCCTGTAGGAAGGTGGCACTCTCTGGTTCAGTGCTAGGGAATCAGAAGGTGTCATGTGCTGCAGAGCAGCTTGGAAGTGTTATAACTATATTAGTGAAAGGATGGACTGCACTAATCTGACCCTGTAGGAAGGTGCAGGTGTAGAAAGGTCAATCTCAGTGCTAGGGAATCAGAAGGTGTCATGTGCTACAGAGTAGCTTGGAAGTTTTATAACTATGCTAGTGAAACGCTGGACTGCACTAATCTGACCCCTTAGGAAGGATAAGGTGTAGGAAGATGGCACTCTCAAGGTCAGTGCTAGGGAATCAGAAGGTGGCATGTGCTGCAGAAAGGCTCGGAGGTGTTATAACATGCTAATGAGAGGCTTGACTGAACTAATCTGACCCTGTAAGAAGCTGAAGGTTTAGGAAAGTGGCACTCTCTGGCACAGGGTTAGGGAATCAGAAGGTGTCATGTGCTGCAGAGAGGCTTGGAAGTGATATAAATATGATAGTGAAAGGCTGGACAACACTAATCTAACCTGTAAGAAGGTGGCACTCTCTGGCTCAGGGCTAGTGAATCAAAAGGTGTCATGTGCTACAGAGTAGCTTGGAAGTTTTATAACTATGCTAGTGAAACGCTGGACTGCACTAATCTGACCCTGTAGGAAGGAGAAGGTGTAGGAAGATGGCACTCTCAAGGTCAGTGCTAGGGAATCAGAAGGTGTCATGTGCTGCAGAGAGGCTTGGAAGTTATATAAATATGATAGTGAAAGGCTGGACAACACTAATCTAACCTGTAAGAAGGTGGCACTCTCTGGCTCAGTGCTAAGGAATCAGAAGGTGCCATGTGCTGCAGAGGGGCTTGGAGGTGTTATAACGATGCTAGTGAAAGGCAGGACCGCACTAATCTGACCCTGTAGGAAGGAGAAGGTGTAGGAAGATGGCACTCTCAAGGTCAGTGCTAGGGAATCAGAAGGTGCCGTGTGCTGCAGAGAGGCTTGGAGGTGTTATAACGATGCTAGTGAAAGGCAGGACTGCACTAATCTGACCCTGTAGGAAGGTGTAGGTGTAGGAAGGTGGCACTCTCTGGTTATATGTTAGGGAATCAGAAGGTGTCATGTGCTGCAGAGAGGCTTGGGGATGTTATAACTATGCTAGTGAAATGCTGGACTCCAGTAACCTGATTATGTAGGGAGGTGAAGGTGTAGGAAGGTGGCACTCACCGGCTCAGTCCTAGAAAATCAGAAGGTGTCATGTTCTGCAGAGATGCTTGGAGGTGTTATAACTATGCTAGTGAAAGGCTGGACTGCACTAGTCTGACCCTGTAGGCAGGTGGCAAACTCAAGCTATGTGCTACGGAATCAGAATGTGTCATGTGCTGCGGAGAGGATTGGAGGTGTTATAACTACGTTAGTGAAAGGCTGGACAGCAGTAATTTGACAATGTAGGAAGGTGGCACTCTCTGGCTCAGTGCTAGAGAGTCTGAAGCTGCCTAGTGCTGCAGAAAGGCTTGGAGGTGTTATAACAATGCTACTCAGAAGCTGGACTGCACTAATCAGACCCTGTAGGAAGGTGAAGGTTTAAGAAGGTGGCACTCTCTGGCTCAATTCTAAGGAATCAGAAGGTTTTCATGTGCTTCAGAGAATCTTAGAGGTGTTATAACTATGCTAGTAAAATGCTGGACTACACAAATCTGATCCAGCAGGAAGGCACCACTCTCAAGGTCAAGGCTAGGGAATCAGGAGGTGCCATGTGCTGCAGAAAGGCCTGGAGGTGTAATAACTATGTTAGTGAAAGGCTAGACTGAACTAATCTGACCCTTAAAGAAGGTGAAGGTGTTAGAAGGTGGCACTCTGCATCTGTGCTGGGAAATCAGAAGGTGTCTTGTGCTGCAGAGGAGCTTGGAATTGTTACAACTATGCTAGTGAAAGGCTGGACTGCACTAATTTGTCCCTGTAGGAAGGTGAAAGTGTAGGAAGGTGGCACTCTCTCACTCAGTACTAGGGAATCAGAAGGTGTCATGTGCTGCAGAGAGGTTTGCAGATGTTATAATTATGCTAGTGAAAGGCTGGACTGCACTAATCTGACCCCGTAGGAAGGTGAAGGTGTATGAAGGTGTAACTCTCAAGCTCATTGATAGGGAATCAGAAAGTGGCATGTGCTGCATAAAGGATTGGAGGTGTTATAACTATGCTAGTGAAAACCTGGACTGCACTACTCTGACCCTGTAGAAAGGTGTAGTTATAGGAAGGTTTCAGTCTCTTGCTCAGTGCACGGGAATCAGAAGATGTCATGTGCTATAGAGTAACTTGGAGGTGTTATAACTATGCTAGTGGAAGGCTGAACTGCACTAATATGACCCTATAGGAAGGTGGCAATGTAAGGCTCAGTGCTAGGGAATCAAAAGGTGTCATGTGCTGCAGAGAGGCTTGGAGGTATTTTAACTAGTCTAGTGAAAGGTTGGACTGCACTAATCTAACCCTATAGGAAGATTGCACTTTCTGGCTCAGTGGAAAGGAATCAGCAGTTGTCATGTGCTGCATAGAGGCTCTGAGGTGTTATAACTATGCTAGTGAACGGTTGGAATGCACTTATCTGACCCTATAGAAGGGTGGCACTCTCTGGCTTAGTGTTATGGAATCAGAAGGTGTCCTGTGCTGCAGAGAGGCTTGGAGGTGTTATAGCTATGCTAGTGAAAGGCTGGACTGCACTAATTTGACCCTGTTGGAATGCGCAACTGTAGGAGGGTGGCACTCTCTGGCTCAGTGTTAGGGAGTCAGAAGATGTCATGTGCTGCAGAGAGGCTTGGAGGTGTTATAACTATGCTAGTGAAAGGCTGGACTGCACTATTCTGAACCTGTAGGAAGGTGAAGGCGTAGGAATGTGGCACTCTCTGGCTCAGTGCTAGGGAATCAGAAGGTGTCATGTGCTGCAGAAAGTCTTGTAGGTGTTATAACTATGCTAGTGAAAGGCTGGACTGCACTAATCTGACCCTGTAGGAAGGTGGCACTCACTGGCTTCGTGCTAGGGAATCAGAAGGTGTCATGTGCTGCAGAGAGGCATGAAGGCGTTATTCCTGTGCTGCTGAAAGGCTGGACTGCACTAATATGACCCTGTAGGGAGGTTAAGGCGTTGGGAGGTGGCAGTAGTAACAAATGTACGGAAGTGGGGGTAATTGGAAGTGGGGGGGACTGGAAGTGGGGGTTGGGGGGGTCAGCGGGGGGGTTACGGAAGTGGGGGTAATTGGAAGTGGGGGGGACTGGAAGTGGGGGTTGGGGGGGTCAGCGGTCAGCGGGGGGGTTACGGAAGAGGGGGTATCTGGACCCCCCCCCATCTCTTTTACCTTTTCACCCCCCCCCTCACCCTCTCTCGGACTAGCGTACGGAAGCGAGAGGGTGACGGGAGTAGGGGTGCCCAGCAGGGAGGGGGGTAGGGGGGGTGACGGGAGAAGGGGTGCTTGAAGGGTTAAGATAAGATCTTGGACCCTCGAATGACCACGAGAGGGGGGGTCAGCGGAGGGTACTTGAAGAGTTAAGATAAAATCGTGAGCTCGAGTGACCACAAGATTATAATCACAGAAAAAGGTTAAAGACATTAGGTTAATGACCAGGCTGGAATACGTCACGCGCACCTGTTCCCGGTGACTTATCTTTCTTCCCATACACACACACACACACACACACACACACACACACACACGCACACACACACACGCACACACACACACACACACACACACACACACACACACACACACACACACACACACACACACACACACACACACACACACACACACACTCACACAAGTAAGATCGAGATCTCGAGTGACCCCAATATTACAATCACGGAAAAAGGTTAAAGACATTAGGTTAATGACCAGGCTGGAATGTGCCCCGCGCACCTGTTTCCGGCGTCTTATCTTTCCCTCCTTCCCACTGACACGCATACACACACACACGCACACACACGCACATACACACACACACACACACACACACACACACACACACACACACACACACACACACACACACACACACATCTGGTCTTACGAGATAAAATCGCGGAAAAAATGGATCGATGACATCTCCATGTATCTGAGGCCACGCCTATTGAAGTCTTAATGATTCAAGTCATTACAATAAACCTCAGGTTATTAAGGACTGACCCGAGGAACACACATGCTTGCTCGATCACGCACAGTCATACACACACACACACACACACACACACACACACACACACACACACACACACGTGCGCGCACACACACACACACACACACACACACACACACACACACACACACACACACACACATCTGTTCATGCGAGATAAAAATCACGGAAAAAAAATGTTTCGATAACATCTCCATGTATATGAGGCCACGCCTTCTGGTCTTCGGAAGCCTTAATGATTCAAGTCATTACAATAAACCTCGGGTCATTAAGGACTGACCTGAGGAACACACACACACACACACACACACACACACACACACACACACACACACACACACACACACACACACACACACACATGTACAAACGAACACACAATGTCGAAGGGTATTTATGGACGTCAAGCCAACGAGCACTTCACAGGCTCTCAAGGCGGTCTCGGGTCAAGAGGTCTCCTGTTCTTGTTTCCCGTAAACATGAGGACCCCTGTACACCCCTGTATCAAATGTTCATGGTGTAATAATTACTTCCCGTTGTCCGCACTCGCAGCTCATATGGCGGCCTGCCTTCCAGAGGGCCTTGGGACTGGATCGAAAGATATATCTACTAGAAACAATGGTAAGTACTTAAATGTTTGCGTTACTTTATATGATTGTCATAAAAAAACAGTAGCAGATGTGGATGACGGGAGGGAGGTAGAGAGCTGGGCAGCATGGTCAATATCGACTTTAGTCTTTCTATCTTTTTTCAGAAGAGACGTCGTCGACTAGCTCTGATCGATCAGATGTCGGTTTCTCTCAACCAGACCCCAGCGATATTGGAAGTTGTTCTCCACGGGCGGGTCTCAGCGACGAAGTGTCAGGACCCAGAAAACGAGGAAACAGAGGAGTGAGATATACAACTGTGTAAACACCTGACAGGACAAACACTAACAAAAAGGGTGACATATATATAAGTGTAAACATCTCAAGTACAAAAGAGGGGAAACAACGAGGGTAAAGGAAAACAGATACCCAGAGAGGAAAGGCAGGTATACAACTGTGTAGACATCTGACAGGACAAACACTAACAAAAAAAGTGACATATATAACAGTGTAAGCATCTCAAGTACCAAAGAGGGGAAACAACGAGGGTAAAGGAAAACAGATACCCAGACTCAGGTACAGAAAACAGATGCCCAGTGGGCGTGGTCAGAAAGTGTGAACAACCATTGAAAAAGACTCTGACCCGTGACGTCAGTCGTGGCGACATGTTATGAGCCAATAATTTAACAGAAATATCACTGAGGGAGTGTCTTAAGACTGACTCACGAATAGCAGGAGAAGTAAAACAATACAACATAATGAGCGAGCAGATGGGTGTGACAGGAAGTATTGGCCATTGGTTATGTAGAAAATTAAGGGCGTGTCAAGGATGTAAGTCCGCCTAAAGCAAAGAAAAATGTGGCCTAGAAATCAGTGGTATGGGTAGACCGAGCTTGGTTCTCGCCTCAAGCAGACCTGCTACTCACTCAGCCGAGGATGGCTGTTGTGATCTTAATCGTGAGTAGAAATTCGAGAATCTAAGGGAAACCGACTGTATTGTCCTGGAGATTATAATGTAGGAGATGTGAAGTAGGATTGTGAGTGGGACAGGATTGTGATTATTTGTTTGCGATGTAAAGCAAAGGTAAAACCACTGGGTGTGGTAAAATTGGGTGTTTCCATGACTTGTAGTAGATTATACTACAGGAATGTGTTATTAGGATTTTGTGAAGAGAGTACATAATGATTGTGATGTAAGCAGAGAGATACAAACCACTGCTTGTGGAACGACGAGTGTTATTATTATTGGCAACAACTGAGCACATATTGTAGTATTATGTTTAAGACATGTCGTTTGTCATATGTTGCATCCATTGCTGAATATGCCAGTGTTATGATCGTCTGAGCATAGAATATTGCGTAAGGCAATTACTTTCATTTATTTTTAAATAAATGTATATTTACTTTTTCCCTTGTTTATCCCCGAACACCAGTCTCCAATAACAACTTAAGCCGGATCACGCTACCAGGGATACGAGACAGTGAAATCATTTATGGAGTGATTAATGAGTGATAAAAGAGTTGATTTAATACAAGAAAAGAAGGGTCCAAAACTGGCGGCAGCGGTATAGGGATAAATAGGGACATGTGCTTACAGTGCTTTTGTTTAATTTACTCTGACGAGAAAACGCCTCTTATTTTCATTAAGCTTTGCTCGTTTTAAGTGGCGGAAATAATAGTGACGATTTAATTATATAATTTATGGTTCTTCCGGAGGACATGGACTTTGACGATATGGTAATGGAAACTCTGGCCAACCACTGTTGTTCTGTAGTGCAATGGGTAGCACACGCGACTCAACCGAGAATTCAAGAGTTCCTTCCCGGGCGGAGTGGAGAGGGATGGGCAGGCTCTCTCCACCCGCGCCGCGATCCATTCATCAGTGAGAGGGTGTCAGGTGACAGGCAGCGGCAGCGTCCTGCCTCTCAGGTTTGTTTGTTTTAGGATTGTTACCCCAGGATGGAGGGGAGCACGGGGCTCTACGCCTCACAGGGTGGAGGTGTGCCGCGGCGGACATGCAGCCATAGAGTGACTTTATAAAGGCCTAACCCGCGTCCCCCAGGTAGGAAGTGTAGAGTATGATCTAGAAAAAATGTGAAATACTAAGAAAAGTGTGAGGCATGGATAAAAAGTCATGAATAAAAAATAAAAAAATGAAGCATATGGACAATAGTGTGAAGTATTAAGATAAATGTGTGAAGTAAGAGAATCAGAGGAAGAGGAGGCCAGGGTAGTGCCCCCCTCAGTTATCTACTACAAATAACATTAAATAAACAAATGAAAATAAATAAATAAATAAATAAATATGCACACTTGCAGTGGAAAAAACGGAAAATGAGCGAAGAACAAGGGAGTAACCTTTAATATAATAAGTTGAAGGCTATAACGAAGAAGGGAGTAACCTTTAATATAATAAGATGAAGGCTATAACGAACAAGGGAGTAGCCTAACCTTTAATATAATAAGATGAAGGCTATAACGAACAAGGGAGTAACCTTTAATATAATAAGATGAAGGCTATAACGAACAAAGGAGTAACCTTTAATATAATAAGATGAAGGCTATAACGAACAAGGGAGTAACCTTTAATATAATAAGATGAAGGCTATAACGAACAAGGGAGTAACCTTTAATATAATAAGATGAAGGCTATAACGAACAAGGGAGTAACCTTTAATATAATAAGATGAAGGCTATAACGAACAAGGGAGTAACCGCCTCACATAAATATAAGGAAAAGAAGGCTATAACGAACAAGGGAGTGACCTTAAAAATAATGAAAAGAAGGCTATAATTAACATAGCTCAAGAGTAACTTTGGTAGGCAGATCGCACTACTCATGATAATACATATGCAAATGTGGCAGCACTCCTAGAAACAGGAGCGTGTGTGAGTTTTTAACGGATGAATTTATTAAAGAATTAGGGCTCGCAGTAAATAACTGTTAAGCGAAACCCGTGAATATTGTCTCTGTGCAAAGATACCATATTGAAAATGACGGTAAAAGACAAGTTAATATGGAAGGAAAAAGTAGTTTCCAAGGCTTATTGATAACACGCGATGTAGATTTGCCGACTCATATTATGTTGAGTACTGATTTATCGTGTAGCACGAGATTATTTTGAAAACATTGCAACTAAATGAGGAACAAAAGAACGAAGCTTAAAACTGATAATAGAAGGGGAAACCATACAATTATGCCAGGAAAAATATGTCTTATATCTAGAGGTGAAGGATCTTAGCTAAATGTAGATGGAAATGAAGAAGGTCTCACTGAAAATAAGGCCGTACGTTGGCAAGCAGCGGAACCTTTGCAACTGCATGCATCTGTTGCAGGTTACATAACGCTAGTGACGCAACTACAGGCAAGTGAAGCTTTATTTGAGCCTTGTGTTAGTACTCCTCAGGCTAGAGTCTTGTGCTCAGGGATAGTTAAGTTAACCCCTTCATCTGACAATCAAAGATCTTATGTCACTGTGCCGTATTTGAATATTGAAAGTGAGTGTAAAGATAGATGATAATACAACGTTAGGATCTGTGAAGCCTGTCACTCATGAGCTATACGCTGATCTGCCACAAGTATCTAGTGTACAGACCGCTGACACAGCTAAAACAGACTTGAAGCCCGCAGAGCTTGAAGTAAGGAAGAAAAGCCTCTATCAAATTGTTGACGCTAAATTCCCAAGTGAAGAGAGAGAATTAGGTTTTAAAGTCCTTAATAGATAAATATATAACAGTGTTTTCCACAGAACAAGAACCATTAACAGTAACGCCCTATTTTTTTAAGCACCAACAAGCAAAACACTGATGAAGTAGTGTACAGGCGTTCATATAACATTCCTATCAGTTATCATGACAGAGTAAATAAACAACTTACATCGCTCCAGCAACAGGGTGTGATTCGCCCTTCGCGATCACCCTATAATGCCCCACTTATCCCAGTGCAAAAAAACATGGAGTACTACGACTTTGTTTGGACTTCCGGGCACTTAATAAAACACTACGGGACGACCGGTACCCACTCCCTAATATAATTACCATACTCAATCAATTGGGAGATAGTAAGTTTTTTTTCATGCCTAGACTTGAAACAGGGTTACCGTCAAATCCCCCAAGATGAAATCAGCAGAGAGAAGATGGCATTTTCTTCTCCAGCAGGACATTGGGAATTTACTTCCCTCCCCTTTGGCCTTAAAACAGCCCCGTCCTGCTTCAAGAAAATAATAAGTACTGTCCTTACAGGACTATTAAGCAACAAGGTTCAGGTGTACCTTGATGACATAATTATCCTGGGCGATATATTTTCTAATCACGCAGATAACTTAGAACAAATTCTGGATCGCTTAAAGGAAGCCAAACTGACTCTTAAGATGGAGAAGTGTAACTTTTTTAAGGACAAAGTAGATTACCTGGGCCATGCCATCCGCTCAGAGGGAATAAGACCTCAATCTAGCAAGCTGGAGGCCATACAAAACGTCCTGGCCCCCCAAACTGTTCATGATTTACAGTCATTTCTTGGATTGACTAATTATTATCGCAAATTTATTGCAAATTATTCACAAATTGTTGCTCCTTTTCTAAAGATTTACAAAGGGAAGAAAGGTACACTAAAAAAAAATAATAATAATAAATAAATAAATAAATAAATAAAATAAAATAAATAAATAAATAAATAAATAAAACTCCACTCATATGGACGGATGAAACAAAAATTGCGTTCTCAACCCTTAAGGATAGAATGCTTGGTACAGTCACTCTACGCATCCTACTACAATACTGGTGGAGTATTGCAATAACAGGATAATGATGATAAACTAAGACCTGTATCTTTTTTTGTGAGAAATTGAATACGGCAGAACAGCGGTACAGTATAGTTGAACGAGAGGCTTTAACTGTAATTTATGGGTTACACGTAAACCGCCCATTAATACTGGGTTACCCTGTTGAGATCCACACGGGTCACAGACCTTTAGTCTGGTTGTTACAGGTAGCTAGTCCCAACGGCAGGATAGCTAGATGGCAGACTCTCATGAGTGAGTATGGTTTCACAATCAATCATTTGCCTGGCAAGGAAAATATAGTAGCAGATTTTTTTTTTATCAAGGATGAAGGCTCAACAGGACACTGAGATTGAATTAGAAGGACACGCGCGATAATGTTTGTGGATGGGGAACAACAAAAACCGTGGAACACGTGGATAATGAGGGGCAAGGTATTGCACTAGTGCAGAAAAAGAAACAGGCGCCGAAAAATTAGAAAATAAAATACATGATATGTATGGACCTGAATAGTGGGTGTATTGGCCACACACTTGACTGGAGATTAGTGAGCTGCATGATGAGCAGCCGGCATATAAGTATGCTAAAAGAAGGAAGCCCCAAGAATGAAAATTGAGCAAAGACTCAGAGAAAAAAGGCATAATGTGAGATGCCGCCCCTGTTAGAGGTACAGGTGGAAAATGTGTTATATTGTATTGAAGATGGGCATAATCTGAGATGCCGCCCCTGTTAGAGGTACAGGTGGAAATTATGTTATATTGTGTTGAAGATGGGCATAATGTGAGATGCCGCCCCTGTCAGAGTTACAGGTGGAAATAAATGATGTGTTTTAGTGAGTCCGTACGGAGAAGCCACTAAGGTGGTGATTCTACCCCCCAAGTATTTCCAAGGCGATAACTCTGGCTCATTCGTCGCCACTGCAGGGCACGGAGGAACCAAAGTTACGTTATGTCGGTGTAGAAAGTTCGCTTTCTGGCTTGGAAAGAAACGGGATGTAGAAAATTATGTAAGGAAGTGCGTCATGGTAGTCGTTTTAAAAGTGAGTTGGGAACTTGCACCCTGCTCCTTGGCGACAATATCCAGACGTCACCGCTCCTTTTGAGGGAATACACATGAACCTTGTGGGTCCCATGGGTGTATCGGACAATGGGGTTCGATACGTAATGCCCATAGTTGATGTTTTTAAAAGGTATTTGATTATAGTACCCTTACGGAGTAAGGAAGCCCGCGAAATGGCAAGGGCGTTGTACGTGGATGTTGTTTGTGTACACGGTGTTCCTCAGACAGTTGTTACAGGTCAAGGTTCAGAGTTCGTTAATTCCGTGATGCAGGAGATAAATTAGAAGCTACCTATGCGACACGCGAATAACGGCTTACCGTACAAATGGGAATGGAATAATAAAGCGCGCAAATTATACTGTTGTTACCATTTTGAGGAGAATGTTCTAGGAAATGTGTCCGTTTGGGATATAATGCTACTTATAGACATCTTGGCCTATAATGCTGCGTATTATCGCACCATAAAGGAGTCCCTATTTTATCGAGAGAGACAGAGAGAGGATTTCTAGAGATCCTCCTGTACCCTACACTGTTAGAAAAAATTTCAGCAGCCCTGGTATGATATTTACTCCTATAAAGAGGAAATGGTTGTAATTGCAGGGAAAGTTTATGATATTGACTCCTATAAATAGGAAATGGCTGCAATTGCAAGGAAAGTTTATGATATTGACTCCTATGAAAAGGAAATGGCTGCAATTGCAAGGAAAGTTTATGATATTGACTCCTATGAAAAGGAAATGGCTGCAATTGCAAGGAAAGTTTATGATAGATGCCAGGTTTACAATAAAGAAAGTAGAGAAGAAATGGAAAAGTATTACCAAGTTACAAAAATCAAAACTATCAACGTTGGCGACAGAGTGTTCCTCAAACATACACCAAAAAGAAAAGAAAAGAAAAAGTTGCAACCTATTTTTGATGGACCCTACAGGGTAATAGAGAAGATCAGTGATATAATGGTAAAAATTAGGAACCTCAGGACTAGTAAGGTTTCAACGGTCCCCACAGATAGAGTAAAAGTCCTTCATGAAGATTGCATTGACGTGCAGCAATGTCCAACGATTAGGCGAGCATACCCTTTATATCCAGAGACAGACACTGATCTATTCTTTGCATTGCTCAACCGTGAAATCGCTGAGAAAAATTCTACCGAAAATAATAACTCGTAGCGGAGAGGTGACTGCTACTCATGACACATTAAATAATGTTCGTTCTACAACAGCAATAAACAGCTGATGCACAGGCCCTACCTTCTCAGGTTACTCCCAAACTTTCAGAGCCACCTCGGCATAGATAAAGCCTTCGCTCTTCCACGGTACAAGAGTTGCCTAAAATAATGTCAAAACTAATACGATATAGAACAGGAATAATGCATAAGGATGAAAATGCAATAATTGAGCGGAAATATGACGAAATAAACCACAGATTGATTTGACTCTTTCGGTGTACGACTCAATGACACAACAGGAGTCCCCAACACGTGCTGGCCAAAGTTTCACACCAACATACTCTCTATATTATAGTCCTCACAGACAGAGACTATAGTACCGTTTAGCCTCACAGAAGATATTTTAGCTGCATTATATAAAGCACGGATTTTAACTGCTTCGTTACTTGAAATGTTATTCAAATGTCACCTGAGTATCCAGCTGTAAAAGCAAAAAAATACACACTCTTTAATTTTGAAAACGAATTCAGTTCATTGTTGCATCATCTAAGAAAAGTTTTAGGCTATGTGATGACTACTATTCAAAACAAGCTGCATGCTTCTATGAATTATAGAAAAAAAAAAAAAAACGGGAAATAATTTTTTTGAGGATCCTTGTCTAATAACCTATTTGGTACCGCGACCCAGGCTCAAGTTGATGCTATTCATGAAAAAATAGAAGACTAGAGTCATTAACTGAGAAAGATTTTATATAGTTAAATGTTTATTATGGAAAACTCAACATCATTAAGTTATATGCATGTCATGCAATCTGCCTTTAATAGGCTATATTCAGCTGTAGATGTATTGAACCAAGTTGTGCGCCATTTTAGTATAGACTATGGCATTAGGAAGAGAAAAGAGCTCCTACAAGAATTGTTATATTTTGACTTAGCATTGAGACACATAAGACCAGGTATACAAGATTTATATTTGAGTCTGCAGGCTCCCCTGCAAACATACATAACTTCAACCATTATGTGAAACAAACAGTTGTTCAGTACATTAAAGGAAGCCTAGGATCGGCCTCCAGGTCTTTTGTGCCTTGCAGTTCTTGATTTTTTAGCTCTATATAGGGATGTAATAACTGTCCTCCAGGACAACGGCTTTGCACGATTCTCGTAATTTCTATTTCACCAAACCTTTGCGAGGAGATCCGATTGACACCTTTGATGTCTTTCGAATCGACTCCCTTCCATTTTCTGTGCAGAATAGCACTTACTTTCTTATGTATAGTGTTGATTCAAGATGTATTGCCTTCAGTGAGAATAGGAAAATATATTTTATGCTTTCTAGTATAAACCACTGTAACAAGAATAACCATATGTTAGTTTGTCCTCCCACAGGCCCCGTCCATGAGGCTAGTGACGCAGCCTCTTGTGAATCGGCTGCTTTCTTGAAACATGAGTCAGTGATCAACCTCTGCCACACAATAATCTTGAAAACATTTCCCCCTATGTTTATAAAAGGTCCTGGCTACTGGACCTGTTCACTTGCCTCCCCCACCAATCTGACACTCACATGCCCTACCCATCCTGTAAACAGACATACTGTCAGCCTGACGGATAATGGGATATTGATGCTTCGGCAAGGTTCTCTTCGCAGTGCTGAGTCCATCCCCCTACAGGAGCTAACAGCTGGCTTGCAGCCCCTAAATTCTGTGGTCGAGCCGGATCAGCCCTTTCAACCAGTAATCCATTGGTGGATTGTCTTCGCCATTGTCGTGATCCTGGTTCTTCTGCTGGTGACGTCTGCCGTGGGGTATTCCTATGTCCTACGCTACGCACGACGCCGCCTAATTCCAGACTCGAACCAACTGCAGACATTGCAAGGCGTATCTTCTCCACCAACACCTGTGAGATCTCAGGGGCGAGATCTTCCGGAAGGGGAAGTAATGTCAGGACCCAGAAAACGAGGAAACAGAGGAGTGAGATATACAACTGTGTAAACACCTGACAGGACAAACACTAACAAAAAGGGTGACATATATATAAGTGTAAACATCTCAAGTACAAAAGAGGGAAACAACGAGGGTAAAGGAAAACAGATACCCAGCGACGATAGGAAGATATACATCTGTGTAGACATCTGAAATGACAAACACTAACAAAAAAGTGACATATATAACAGTGTAAGCATCTCAAGGACCAAAGAGGAAACAACGAGGGTAAAGGAAAACAGATACCCAGACTCAGGTACAGAAAACAGATGCCCAGTGGGCGTGGTCAGAAAGTGTGAACAACCATTGAAAAAGACTCTGACCCGTGACGTCAGTCGTGGCGACATGTTATGAGCCAATAATTTAACAGAAATATCACTGAGGGAGTGTCTTAAGACTGACTCACGAATAGCAGGAGAAGTAAAACAATACAACATAATGAGCGAGCAGATGGGTGTGACAGGAAGTATTGGCCATTGGTTATGTAGAAAATTAAGGGCGTGTCAAGGATGTAAGTCCGCCTAAAGCAAAGAAAAATGTGGCCTAGAAATCAGTGGTATGGGTAGACCGAGCTTGGTTCTCGCCTCAAGCAGACCTGCTACTCACTCAGCCGAGGATGGCTGTTGTGATCTTAATCGTGAGTAGAAATTCGAGAATCTAAGGGAAACCGACTGTATTGTCCTGGAGTTTATAATGTAGGAGATGTGAAGTAGGATTGTGAGTGGGACAGGATTGTGATTATTTGTTTGCGATGTAAAGGAAAGGTAAAACCACTGGGTGTGGTAAAATTGGGTGTTTCCATGACTTGTAGTAGATTATACTACAGGAATGTGTTATTAGGATTTTGTGAAGAGAGTACATAATGATTGTGATGTAAGCAGAGAGATACAAACCACTGCTTGTGGAACGACGAGTGTTATTATTATTGGCAACAACTGAGCACATATTGTAGTATTATGTTTAAGACATGTCGTTTGTCATATGTTGCATCCATTGCTGAATATGCCAGTGTTATGATCGTCTGAGCATAGAATATTGCGTAAGGCAATTACTTTCATTTAATTTTAAATAAATGTATATTTACTTTTTCCCTTGTTTATCCCCGAACACCAGTCTCCAATAACAACTTAAGCCGGATCACGCTACCAGGGATACGAGACAGTGAAATCATTTATGGAGTGATTAATGAGTGATAAAAGAGTTGATTTAATACAAGAAAAGAAGGGTCCAAAAGAAGCCAGTCAAAACCAAAGGTAGGTCAAAACCTAATATCTTCTGAAATGCAATATTGTTAAAATGTGTTTTACAAGAGACACATTTTCCATATTGTATTTTAAGTGTCACAGTAAAATATGTGCGGGATAGAGGGGTTCAAAAAATTTCATTTGTGTTTCGTATTCCTTAAGGACTATCTCCGAAGAAGGCGGGTCTGGTAGGCTCAGCCATTGGCCCTCCTCTTCAGCGATCGGTAGTGGACGAAAACGAAAACAAGCGAATATAGGAACAAACGGTAAGTTTCTACGTTTTTTATTGCGCACACGTCTGTTCTAAGGAAAAAAAATTGTAATTTCACTATTTCTCTCTAATATTATTTTACCTTTCTTCAGACACCTGCAGGAAAAAGCAAGCCCGTCGTGAGGGATTCTCCCATCCAAACAGTTCTCCACAGCCAGGACCCAGCGGTTATAACCCGGGACGGCCGACAACAACACCCTCACCAACACCAGGTGAAATAAGCCAACATTTCAACGGGGCCTTAACAACGATCGACGTGCCCGTCCCACCAGCAGACAACGGCGACATTGCATCATATTTCAACAACAACACTGGCCGTCTTCGCGAGGCAGTAGAGTCTGTATTCCAAGGCTGCCAGCAGGTTAGACCTCCTTCTTTTAAAGTGTACGTTGACATGCATCTGCGTTTAGTCAGAGAAGACCCCGACGGTGGAGTTCAATATAGAGATATGTATATGAGAAGTCATATGCAGGTAATTAGCTATGACGATATAGATTCATATGTACGTGAACTATCCGAATATTTTGTTAATCGGTTTGAACATGACATGTCGGACGAAGAGGGCAGTGGATTTACGTTAGATGAAATAGTTAGCGTAAAATTTTCCTTCTCTCTTATAATGCTGCACAATAGTATTGGAGAGTATGTGCCCTATCCTAAGGGTGTTCCAGGGAAAACACAAGTTCTCAACCCTTCGGGACCCACGGACTGTGTTTTCCAAGTTCTAACAGCTTATCGCTATCTAAAGTCAAGAAATGTAGTTCCATCGGGCAGGCAATGGGAGAATGCTTGCTTGGCCTCTATTAATACGGGTAACATTCCAACCCCGGTATCCTGGGAAGACCTCGGTCGGCTTGAAAGATTAAACAACATAAGTATTCGCGTTTACTGTCTAGACAACGTTGAAGACAAAAAAGGCGAACTAACTCTAGTCAGAAAGGGGCTCAAAGATCAAGAAGTTGTTCATTGTCTGTTGTTGGGGAACAGACACCTAGCTCTTATCCAAGACTTTGACGCATACATGAACCTGTTTACCTGCCAACGTCGCGGGAAAAAATTTTTTTGCGATATCTGCCTGTGCGCCTGTGAGAACAAGACAACGCTTGCTGAACATGTGCTAATTTGCCCAACGATGATCACAAGACTAAGATTCTCACCCGCGGGTTCTACTGTGAAATTTATTAAACATGCTAAGGCATATGAGCCATCTTATTTAGCATTCTATGACTTTGAGAGTATTCTCGTACAACCTTCTTCGAACGTGTCTGGATGTGTAAAGAGACATCACTTTGCCATAGCGTATGCTTACATTATAGTGAATAGAAACGGAGAAACAGTACAAAGCGGATCCTATTGTGGAAGTAATGCTGCAAACCATTTTATTCATACAATGCAGTGTGCCTGGAAAAAGTTGAAATTTTCTAAAGGCTACAATAAAATCAACATGACCGATGAAGATACGACACGTCACAATGAGCAAACTCACTGTCTTCTCTGCAAACAGGGTTTTTTAAAAGGTAAAGGAGTAAAACATCATGACCATGAAAAATCAGGAAACAATTACATTGGAGCTTATTGTAATAGATGCAACCTCCAAATGAAAAATCACAAATTGCAGCTCACTCTCATTGCACATAATGCTAATTACGACATGTCGTTAATCCTGCGTGAATTAACGATACCTGACTTGAAAATCAAACTAAGACCAAAACGTTCAGTTCACAAAGGGAGGCGGTGGCTGAGTCGTCAAAGTAACGGCCTCGTGTTCAGGAGGACGCGAGTTCAATCCCCGCCCGGTGCCACCAAGCTGGGATTTTTCAGCCGCCGCAAGTTTTTGATTTTGCCGCCGAGTGGCTTAAGGCTTAAAACTACCCACATGCTGTCCAGAAGACCACCTATCAACCCGGACTCTAGATTCAAGGATCAAAAATGAGCT
Source organism: Eriocheir sinensis (assembly GCF_024679095.1). NCBI lineage: Eukaryota > Metazoa > Arthropoda > Malacostraca > Decapoda > Varunidae > Eriocheir > Eriocheir sinensis. Next base: position 1,403,350 of record NW_026110850.1, read on the forward strand.
CTGGGAGGGCAGCATGAGCCAATGCAAGATGGCGCCACTATAAACACTCGCCTGCGCCAGAACGGGCTGGGCCGACCATCAGGACCTACCGGAATGAAGCCTTGGACCGACCATCAGGATCCACCGGGAAGAAGCCTACCGGCGCAATAGGCAGCAATGTAAAAAAAAAAAAAAAAAAAAAAAAAAATACCATGAAGTCATCATAAATGACTTGAGATTTATTGACTCGTATGCCTTTATGTCTGGTTCGCTCGCGGCTTTAGCGAACCAATTCATCAGTAATGGGAGCGAACCCATATGCACACAACAGATGTTGAAAGATGTGCCAGCACCTGCGTTGCCATTATTGATCAAGGGAAAGCAGGTGTTTTGTTATGACTATATGGATTCGATGGAACGACTTTCTGAGACACGTCTTCCATCCCGCGAAAAATTTTTCAATTCGCTTCAAGAAGCAGAACTTTCCGAAAGTGATTATAAACATGCTCAGAATGTTTGGAAAGTAGCTGGGTGTCAGAGCCTGAAGGACTATTTGTTGCTTTATGTAAAAGTGGATGTTGGTCTTCTATGTGATGTCTTCCTAGAGTGGAGAGGTATTTTGAAAACCCAGTGGAGGTTGGATATTGTAAATTATGTTAGCCTGCCAGGATTTGCCTATGACTCCTTTCTGCTAAAAACACAGCAGGAATTAAAGGTGCTTAGTAGCCCAGACATATATCATTGCATTCAAACAAATGTGCGTGAGGGCTACACAAGTGTTGTGCGTCGTTTTGTACGCGCCAATAACATCTACACGAACCCTCAGTTTAATCCAAAACATGATAGAAGCACTTTCCTTTCATATCTTGACTTCAACAGTCTTTATCCCACTGTAATGCAAGAGAAGTTGCCATGTGGGGATATGAAAACTAGATGAGACAGAAATGCAGTCGTTTTTGAGCGGGGCTTGGTCAATCAAGCAACCGATGGCGATTTGGATATCTCATTCTGTGCGATACTGAGGCTGTCTCACGTGAAGTCGTTGAGAAAACGGATGACCTCCACTGATCATCAGAAGACACAATATCACCAACAGAGATATATCGTCAGTCACACGCGAATGGTATGAAGAAGAAAACCGTCCAGCACCGTGTAAGAACATAAAACTGATTGGAACACATGCTGCTCAGGAGAAAATGCTATTTGCTCTGCCCCTCCTTAAACTACTTATTCGACTAGGCCTGGTTGTTAAAAAAGTGCATGCTATTTATACGTTTAAGCAAAGCACTTTCTTGCGGACTTCATTCAGGATAACATAGAAGCCCGCAAAGTGCTACTTGCCCTATCAAGAAAAATGCAATCAAGTGTATTTCAAACAGCATTTTGGTCGATTCCTGATGAACGTGGCCAAATATAGTGAAGACATAGATATTGTCACCAACCGCGAAAAGTTTTGAAGCTGGCCTGAAGTCCTTACTTTAAACGCGTTGTACCTCTCAATGATGGTCATGTAGTTGTAACTCGCCATAGGAAATATTCACGGGTGAATCATCCAAACTACACTGGCTACTACATCCTAGAGCTGTCCAAGCTGCGACTATATGATTTCTATTACAATGTGTTGAAGGCTCATTACGGAGATCGGGCGAAACTAGTGTATTGCGACACTGATTCCTTAATAACAGAAATTGAAACTCCTGATCTATTAACAGAGTACTCGCAGGAACCCTTCAAAAGCTATATAGACACAAGTAACTTTAGCCCCTCACATTCCTTGTACAGCACAGACAACAAAGGAAAGCTTGGATTTCTCAAGTCTGAAGTGGGGGAAAGAACCATCTCAGAATTTGTAGGTGTAAAACCAAAGTGCTACTCCATCCTCTTGGCAGACGGTGACCGGTTGAGTTCAGCTAAGGGCGTTCCAAAGTTCATAAAGAAGAAAATTGCTCATCAGCGATACAAAGACGCCCTATTCCAGAAGCAAACATTTACCTTTGACTATCAGGGATTCACAGTGCGCAATGGACGAATGAGTACAGTAAAATATCCCAAGAGAGGGATATCTGTAGTTGAGGACAAAAGATACTACATTAGCACCTTGGAGTCGCGAGCTTACGGTCATCCCGATAATTCTATAGGGATAGAGGAGGAAGAGCAGGAGGAGGAGGTAGCCCAGATCATGACACTGTCAAACGAAGAAAATTTGGAGGAAGGCGATGAAAGAGGCATAACAGAAGCGAGACTAGCCGAGGTAATGGGTGGGCAAGAGATCGGTGAAATGGGAGAACTAGAAGAAGAAACCTATGAATTGTGGGGAGAACGTGATGTGCTGGTCGAGCAATATTTTCCCTTGATAAAACGGGTAGAGGCGGATGATGACATGTTAATGCAAGCCGCGGAACAGGAAGAAATAAATCAAATGCTCTCATCATCCCCCCTTGAATATATGCTAGTAGATACAGACTTTTCAGAATAAATTGTAGCTGTTTATAAGATAGGGACTGGTGTGAATGTTGTATATACTGTTTATAGTGTAAGAATTTGCCTGCTATTTTTATGTTAAATATAAAATATGTGTAAATATATTCTGTATATAGGACTAATGTTGGAGCCTATGATATTATAAAATTGCACATGATGAATCTGGAATCATAATTTGACCAAATTCCAATAAACATTGATTTTTTTTGACTTGTTTATATGACCTTTATCAAAAAAAAAAAAAAAAAAGAAACGGATGAAAAAAACACAATAATTGTCTTAAAATTTATTCGATTTGTGGAAACATGAATAAAACGCTTTTATGTTTCGATCCGGCTCATGCATAAAAGACTGCCCGCCAAATCAGGCGGGCGGCGGCGGCGGCGGCGGCGGTAGCGAGAGGTGCGGCGACAGGATGCGACAGGATTGCTCGGGGCCCGGGACGGGGCGGGGCGGGGCGGGGCGGGGCGGGGGCTGCACGGGGTAGTGACGGTGACGAGTGAGGACCTGTGAGTGGAGCCAGACCTCTGATTTAAGCATGGTATACAACCACCCCACCCCCCGATAAAGGAACTAGAAAATTATTTATGCTTAGAATAGTTTCATGGAATGTAATACAATTCAATATGAAAAAATCAATAAGTCAATACTTACTTTTTTATGAACACGTGTTAAATGTTTGATGACATACGGGCATTATAAACTTGCTGTAAGCGAATCGCATCACGTGTTCATCATTCCTCGAATATTCGGTCTTGGAAAACTCCATACATATTTTTTCAAGAGTTTCTCTTACACCCAAGTGCGAAACATTGTAGGCAAAGTACATGGCATAAGCCCCGCACACATCGCTTCGCGTGCTTTGAAGTCGAAATGCATTTTTATACATACTGAGCCCGGGGTAATCAATATATTTGAAATGATCAGAGTATAATTTTGGATCGAGAGCATAACTATCTAGGAACACTGCCATGCCCGGTTCATAGTACAGACAAATCCAGTGTCCCATTTCTCTTTTAGAATAACTTGGTAGCGTATTGACGATGCACACTATAGGTTTTCTATATCGAGGTATAGAGTTTACCTCGTCTGCCAATAACACGCCTAAAAACAAGGCTTGCTTTCATATGTGACCACTCAATCCTCTTTCAATCTCCATGTTGTTCATCGCACAGCCGCTTCAAGCGCGCATATCACACTGCAGCCGTCTTTCAGAATTAACTGTTATTATACCCACTGTTTCGCCAAACAGTATCAACAGACGGTTCTCGTTTTCTCCTTGCTTAGATTCAAGCTAAGTCTAAGCCCCCATTCATTTCAACGGGCAAATTATCATTCAAGTTTTCAGCACGCAAATCAAATGTGCAAATCATTGCCCCTTGCCGAAAATATCCTTTCCGATTAAATGGTCTTTGTGAAAACCAAGTGCATCCAAAGTACGATGGTAGAGCTCAGCATAGTCATGAGGAATTTACTAGGAATATTATACATGGTTCTACCATTAACACTTAAGCTTATTTGACTTATATCGCCATGGCTCAAATACAATGGATTTAGCGTATAGTCGCCAGAATGAGCTTCCATGCTCGTTATAATAAGCGAGAGTTTTTCCGGAATAACATCACCCCACGGTTGATCATACGTTCCTGAGGTTTGGTCTTTGGCTAGCACATAGGTTTTCAAGAGGGTTTTGGTAAATGTCGATTTCAAAAGATTCCTGTGGCGAGAGACGCGTTCAAAGCATGAAGTGCATTAGGATAAGGAAACAGTCGCGTATAAAGCAGCTTGGCTGAATCTATATGCAGACGAATGTTATCGCCAGTTGGAGAATTTAGCAGCCATGCATTACTAGATAGTTCCATTCTGAGTCTAATCGAAATACCATCGAGCAAGTAACTGTCTAAAGAACTTATATCCAGAAGAAGCGGGGTACAGAGTTGTATACCGTGAGTCTTAACCCGCTTCATAATGGTCTTGTGTTGCGCGCTGGCATTGTCAAAGTATTCTGCTGTTACTTTGGAAATAAAACCGTTCTCTGGGATGGTAATATTAGCATTGGCTCCAATTGTATTCAATTTGTTGGGCGACAAAGTATTCAGCATTTTAACGTATGACGTGTACCCATAAAGTACATTATTGTCAACAGCTACATCTCCCAAAAACATTGCACTGATTTGAATAGGCTGTGCGCGGTATTATTTGCAAATTCAACGTGTTGAGCGTCTTCGAGAGGAGTAGTATTGTCTGGCTTAGTTAAGCGTAAAGAGGTGTGCAACACCAATTTCCCCAAATCAATAAAACTGCCAAGTGTTCCAGGAATGAGAAATTCTATATATCTATCGGATAATTTCATATTGAATCCGAGGTTAGTAGGTAAAACATCAGCATCATAACGGGAGGCAATCGTTGTTTCCAATAATCTCATTTTGTTAGGGCGGGGAAACAATTCACTGACACCGGCGGCATATTGCCCCAGGGGAGAACGCGGGTTCCCGACACCAACCGCGCTGGTGATGCTCGCCATACTGCTCTTAGTTCAACAATGATTACAACTCGGTAAAGATGTCCTTTTTATAACACCTTTTCCTCCCGACTCGCTTGACTTTCTTTTTCCCGCTTCCTCTAGTCAATTTCATTGCAGCTTGCTTTAAGGAATTAATTCCATGCTTTTTTATAGAGCTTCGTTGCTTCCCTGTGAAATATCATCTAGAACGTTGTTTCCAAATGTTCGAGCTGAAGGCACAATGACATTTTCACTAGGAAAGGGTAAGCTTTTAGCGAGTCCAGCTAAAACCGAGAATAAACCCCCGCCTCTGTGATAGCTTGGTTCATAAGAAAGTGTGACTATATCATCAATACCACTCCCTCGGGATGATATCTGTTTGCCATTCGAAAACAGGGTATGATATTCTGCTACGGAAGGAGGGATGAATGTAACCCGCATGGTGGCGGCGAGGAGACTGTCTTTTCAAATGGACAACATTCCTATTAATACAGCAAAATGTACTCAAAGATTCAGCGCGATCGGATATGAAGTAAACATGTAACAGGATATCCTTCTTCGAAATGCATAGGACGACCTTTTTGATCTGTGAGTTTAATAGAAATCGAATCAATTACTTTGGATTTAAGGGACTTATATATAGTTGGATGCACGCCTTTTGTTAGACCTCCGGAGAGCGAAAAGGCATCAAGAATATTTACATTTTTCCCTGCATACCTAGAGGGATTGACAAGGTCAGTGTAAATGAGAACACACTGTACGTCACCATTTCTCAACAGAGGTTCATGACCATGTAACGGAACAAGAACCTTTTTTTGTTCTTCATGTACCCAAGGAAGAAAACACAGCATAACCTAAGTTGGGGACAAAACCGAGAACCTGGGCCAGTCGCGCATCAAAGGAAACCTTAATAAATACAACTTGTGGATGATAACCATTGTAGCAGAACAAAGTTAAATGATCATTTGTGGAGCTAAATGCAAGAACCTCTCTAGAATACGCTAGTAAATGGTAGTTGTATCCATCGACCATCCTTTATCAATGTCGTTATTATACCGTTAACACACATCAGCAAATACCCAGTGTCATTATACAAGATATTAGCATTAATAGCCTTTGACAGTGTGCGTCTTTCAATAGCTTCTGAATCTGGCGTTGGTCTTATACCACATTCAAGGTGTATACTACACTCTGGTTCACCCGGTTTAACAATGTAATACCGACGGGGAAGCAACACGTTCAGTAGACCGACTTCATATTCCACGTCCTTGTCTAATGTTAGAGTTTGTATATTATTAGTAAAGCTAGTGCTGGAATTGGGGTAAATTTCCCCATCCGCAATGCTGGTAACATATATATGATGTGACTCCATTTAGAACAAGCAAGACACTAGCAAAAATATTATAATTATTTCATTATATAGAGGTAGACATGACGAGATGCCAATTACATATTGAAGGTAAATCATACTAAACATCATTACATTGTTATTTATTGACATATTTTACATTTAGTGATGTACATAATTATTGGGAAATTGTCTGGAGCTATAGTTATTCAGGACCCACGTCGACTACAGCACCGTCCCGTTTTCTTTTCCATTCGTCAGCCACAGCATCGTCCTCTGTATCCACCAGTTTCCTCTTCCTGTTTCGCTCGGGAGACACAGATAGAGTTAATTTTGTTTCAGGCTCATCGCAGGTCCACCATCTGTCCAGGATGACGCACGATATATTATGCAGTTGGAGTTCAGCCGCAGCCTCTTGGAGATGCGGTTGGTAGTCAGCTTTCCACAACACGTAAAGAATTCCAGCGCTTGCAATATTGTAGGGGAAGACGACACTTGTAATGTTGCTTTTAATCACCCATTCTACCAGTTTTGTGATGGACTCTTTAAACCAGCGGAGGCGGTTATCATAACTGTCTTCCTTTACCCCACGAAAGAAATTTTGATCTCTTGACGTCTGAAGATATCCTTGGTTTATAGGGTTATTTTCCAGTTCGCGGCCAGGAGCATATTGGGTTAGGATACACGCCACATAAGGGAGATTTTCACTCGGAGGATAGCGAATATGCAGACTACCGGGAATACCACGATCTTCCCAGCGACACCTGTTCAGTTGATAGATCGGGCTTCTTTCGCGGTAGAGATTACTGTGCGGGTATAATCCATGTAGGCGTCCAGTAAACCCCCTCTTTTCGTAGCAGGAACTGCAGTTGAGGGAAGAAACGATGATGGTCTTGTTGTTGCGGTAGATGTCATCGCCAGGAGAACCGTCTTTGTAGTTGAACACGTAGGCGTCCGACATGGTGTCCTCTGGTATACTGGTGAGTGATGAATAGTACCGCTTCAGCTGATGGCGAGGGACGAGTAGCGAACCATCGTCCCATCTGCTCTCTCTTATAAGCCCGCTCGGGGCACCACCGTGTCCGAGCGTGTTCGTTCTCGCCTCCGGCATTTCTCTCTCCATGACGTCGCCGCCCCCTCTGTATAAGCCGCGTACAACGCGGTTCAGTATCTACAACGTCCATGATTCTGTTTCTTTCTTGAATCACAATGTAGGACTGCACTAGCACATTGGAAAAGCGGATTTAATATGGGTCCCATCTGTAAGTTGCCAACGATGGTTGTTTGGTGAAACCAGATCCTGAAACTTTTGCCGCACGCGCGTATTTTTATTTCGCTAGGTAATACACCCGTGGCGTCAATGATGTGTTTTATATCAGCAATGTCAGCAATCGTTGGTTTTGACTTGCATTAGAGAGTAAATTCAACATGTACAGGATATTGGAGGATCGAACAGAAGACAATAGGTTGCCTCGGCTATCCCATTTTACGATGGGATTGTCTTTTATTCGTTCTAGCATCATATTGACGTATGGCACGTCGATACTTTTAACATACAGAGGTATTAAATTACTTATTTCAGGATTGGAGGATATCTTGTTCTCCCTAATCCCTGTGACTCTAAGTTCCACGGGTGGTAGTTTTGTGGTTTTGTATACACCAGATCGCGATATTTTCTTTTTTTTTGTAACTTTTCTTTCTTACAGAGCGAGACGACGGGTTCAATCTTGTAGGAGTGCTTGGTCTTGCACCATAGGACGACACGACAGGACCGCTGCTGCTTGCTGGCACATGTTCAGAGACCGGCATATGATCGGGATGGGTCGACTGTGGGTTGAAACACGATTGGCCGTTGACCCCCGGACTCGTGGAGTTGGCGCATTTAGGCTTAATACCCGTTAAAACACGCTCAGCGGTAGACTCAGGAACAAGATAATACGTGCGCATTATCCAAATAGTTTTCCGATCAAGGAAGCGGCAATAGGTAATATAGCAGCTAATATATTACCGCCCCGTCTCGATGTCAATATAAGTCTTTTCTTATGGAGAGGAGTTTTCTTTCTAGCTATGGCACGTATGTCTTCCCGATAGTTACGTAATTTCTTGATAACTTTGCTATTGAGGGTGAGGTGCTTCTTTAACAAATTGGAAAATATTTCAGATATACAGTTCAATTGTTCTCGAGCTGCTTGCTTAATAGCACGGTTTCTATCTTTTACTTTTAATTTCTTCAAAAGTAAGACAAAGTTTTTGTGTGCACTGAGGAGTGGTGTCTTTTACGCATTTTCTACAATATCATTAGCGTCAATCCAGCTGTTGAATGAAGCAGGGTATCCCAACCACGATACAAAATACTGCTTTTTCCTTTATTTTTCGTGAACGCAGTATTTTAATATCGTATGTCTCAGGCAGAGCGCTTAAGACGAGCTCTGGCGCGTAGAATATCCCCTGTATTGGTTCTCCAGACGAATCTTCTAAGAGATAAGTTCTTGGGCGATTCTTGTGTTTAATTGATTTTATGCGAAAGAGCTCGTGAGTATTTTGCTGCGTGTATCCATTATGGAATACAGAGGAACGAGCACTTCCAACAAGGCGAACTATTTCCCACCTGCCAGTCGAGAACTGATGGAAGACGCTGGTTGCTTCGGGTTTTTATACATTGCGTGGAATTGCCGTTTGATTGCAGATGGGTTTTTTAAGTTATGAATATCAATGGGAGTTTGTTTGTTCTTCAGTCCAGAATGGGGCGAGCGGTTGTAGGCACTGACCATGTTTTGCAGCTGATCAATATATCTTGAAGAATTTTGAGACGTGATGAACTTGTAGATGCGTGCTTTAAGTGTACGAATGGCCCGCTCTGCCAAGGCTGCTTTGATCTCACTTGAGTACACACTGTATAGCTTAATGCCCCGGGAACATAAATAGTTTCTTACTTTTCGATTCCAGAATTCTGTGCCCAAGTCGGTGTTTAATCTTCGTAAGCCTTCAGAATCTTTATTTTCCACCATTTGTTTAAAGGCCACGAGCATAGTATTTGCGTCTTTATTCCGACACGGGACAACTTGCATATACCTAGAAAACACGTCTATGCATACTAACAAGTAGCCTATGTTATTATTTTCCTTTCTTATATGTCTCACGTCTGCTAAATCGGCAGCCATGATTACTTTGGGTTTTGAGGCTATTATCTTTTGCCGGGGAATTTTTTTAGTCTGTAGCTTATGCAATGTATATGTTTTATTGCTTCTCAAAAAGTTGAATACGTCATCACATGTTATTGCCGGATTTATACTTTTTGCTTTCTCCCATAATTTCGCCTGAGAGCTTAAACCATAGGGTTCGTTATGTTGGGAGTATAGTGCGTGTAAGAGTTCCTTCTTCCTGGAGTTCACCATTGGAATACGCGTTCACCTGGGGGTTCTCCAACAATGTTTGAGCGAAACTGTAGGGACTCAGGAGTATTTATACCCAAATCAACAAGAAGATATCCATAAGGACAGCATATTTATATATATCTACAAACTGGTTTGCCTTCTCTTTCCCGAATATTTGTCTGCCCAGAGTGTGAATTTGAGATAAATCGCGCTGTCTTAACAAGAGGAAATGAGAACAGTTCAGACTAATATTCCTTGCATGCTTTCCACCCATATATAGATTTTGAGTGATAAATATGCATGAAATATTGTTGTGCCGTCCGCGAGTAAAAGCATCAACCACAATTTTGTTCCTTACAGCATCAATGAAAATATCGTCAAGTACATACAATGTCCCTCTCTGATCAAACGTATCCTCGTTGGCAATTGGATCAATTATTTCAGATGACACTATAACTTTAGGTCCTATTTCTTTATTTCTTTGAAGAGGATGAGACGTTAAGCCACATATGACAATTTTTTTGAACTTTTCATGATACTTCAGAATAAGCTGCTGTACAAGTTCCGATTTTCCAGAGTTGCTATATCCTGCAACTATTATGCGCGCAGGATATTGGAAAATATCGAGAAGGTTCTCTGAATATGTCTCAGTCATAGCGGAAACTCTATTAATGAAGGTAATTATTAAAGTATGATGCTTATATAGCACAGAATATGTGTGTGTGTGTGTGTGTGTGTGTGTGTGTGTGTGTGTGTGTGTGTGTATACAACAAGAACAACAACAACAACAATAGCAATTACTCTCACTTTGTGTATGCCCCCACTTCCGTCACCCCCCCGCTGACGGCCCTCTGACCGTCTTACCCCCACTCCCGTCACCCCCCCGCTGACCGCCCTTTCTTCCGTCACCTCCCCCCCGCTGACCGACCTACCCCAGCGGGGGTAGGGGTAGGGGGGGGGTGAAAAGGTAAAATATATGTGGGTAGGGGGGGGGTCTAGATACCCCCTCTTCCGTAACCCCCCCGCTGACCCCACCAACCGCCACCTCCAGTCCCCCCCACTTCCAATTACCCCCACTTCCGTACATTTGTTACTACTGGTGGCACTCTCAAGCTCTGTGATAGGGAATCAAAAGGTGTCATGTGCTGCAGAGAGGCTTGGAGGTGTTATAACTATACTAGTGATAGGCTGGACTGCACTAATCACACTTTAGAAAGGTGATGGTGTAGGAATGTGGCATTCGCTGGCTCAGTGGTAGGGGATCAGAAGGTGTAATGTGCTTCAGAGAGGCTCGGATGTGTTATAACTATGCTAGTGTAATCTGGACTGCACTGATCTGACCCTGTATGTAGGTGGCACTCTCTGGCTTAAGGCTAGTGAATCAGAAGGTGTCATGTGCTGTAGAGTGTCTTGGAGGTGGTATAACCATGCTAGTGAAAGGCTGGACTGCACTGATCTGACCCTGTTAGAAGGCGAAGGTGTAGGAAGGTGACACTCTCAAGCTCTGTGCTAGGGAATCATAAGGTTTCATGTACTGCAGAGAGGCTTGGAGGTGTTATAACTATGCTAGTGTGTTGCCTTCAGCCTCGATCCTCTGTTTTAATATATTACTATTAAGTGAGTTACATAGTTGTTAGGGTTACGCAATACAATGTTAAATTATGATTAAGTTTATTCACATTCTGTTGGTGTATAATGGTAGCGAAGCTATTCAAGTTAAGTAGCAATATTATTTACACTTCATCATTCTGTTGGTAATGATAGAGAGCTTATTGATGTTAATTAACAATGCTATTGACAACTCACTCTGTTGGTAATGGAAGCGAGCTTTCACCGAAGTACTCTACAATACTGATTAGAACTCGTCATTCTAATCACCAGAAGGGCCTACCCATATGGGATAATTTCATATATATATATATATATATATATATATATATATATATATATATATATATATATATATATATATATATATATATATATATATATATATATATATATATATATATATATATATAGATAGATAGAGAGATATATAGATAGAGATATAGATAGATATATATATATATAGATAGATATAGATATAGATATATATATAGATATAGATATATAGATATATAGATATATAGATATAAAGATATAGATATAGTAGATAGATAGATATAGATATAGAGTCCTGGCAATAGCTATCAAAAACTTCCCTAGTCAAATTTCTATGGTGCAGAATTATACAAAAATGTCTCCTTCAACCAGCGATCGATATGTGTTCACAAAGATGAGCATGGGGGAAGGTATTGGTGTGGGTTAAGATACCAAGGGGGTGATCATAAGCCCACACAAAGGGGATGTTCACGTACTACATTGTGACACCCAACAAGTGAGGTACCAGCTCAGTCAGTATGCTAGGGAACTTGTGGGGTGAGGTCGAGACGGTGTGTCAATTCAACTCTATAAGTAACCTTAACTTTGTATCAATATAACACTAACAAGCTTGGTGACTAGGAGCTGGGTTCAACGTATCAGTAGGGATGAGGTCGAGACGGTGAGTGAGGGAGACTCTCTCACACAGTCGGCTTCTTACCTCTTCCCACTGCCCGCGGGTAGCCAGAGGCTAGTGAACGCATTGATCGGTGGTTTAGTTAACATCCAATTGGCTTGTTCCGCTGTTCAGAAAGAGTTTCGAAGCAAGGGAATCAGAATGTGTCATGTGCTGCAGAGAGACTTGGAGGTGTTTTAACTATGCTAGTGAAAGGCTGGACTGCACTAATCTGTCCCTGTAGGAAGGTGAAGGTGTACAAAGGAAAAAATGAAGAACAAACAACAGCAACCTGATGGTTCTTACGAGGCTGTTTGCGACAAGCTACACTAACTATCTAATCAAAGGTGGAAGATGATGGACAGCAAAGGCGAAGGCTCCCCACCCCATCCCTCCAGCCAAAGCTGGCAGGAAAGGAAAAGAACCATGCAGCATGGAAAGAGGAAAGAGGAAAGAACTACCTTTACTGATACCACTAACTGGGCGATAAAACGGACAAGGACACCAGTATTCGAAAAACTTAATGACAATGAGTAATATCTTAGTTAATGATTGATTCAAAATACTTGTCTAATCTATTCTTGAAAGCCGTAACTGTTGTACTATCAACGACATCACAGGGTAGAGAGTTCCAAACATTAACAACTCGATTGAAAAAGAAGTGTTTAGCTTCGTGCGACGAGAATCTTTACCACTTATTCTCAAATTTTGATTTCTTCTTGTTCTATCTGATCGATCAATTGTAAAGTAATCTTCCGCATTAATATCACTGAATCCTTTGAACATTTTAAACACTTCTATTAGATCGCCTCGCATTCTTCGTTTTGATAGGCTGAATAAATTGACTTATTTAAGCCTTTGTTCATATGACAAATTTTTCAACCTAGGAATCATCTTTGTTACTCTTCTTTTCTATGTCTTTTCTGTAATAGTGAGACCAAAACTGTACACAGTACTCTAGACAGGGTCGAACCAACGAATTATACAGTTTTAATTACTTTTTCCGATTTATTATTAAAGACTCGTCCGATAAAGCCAAACAATTTGTTTGGAGTTTTAACTACCTCTGAACAATGCTGACCTGGCTTTAAATCGCTTGATATAGTGATTCCAAGATCCTTTTCTTTACTTACTGCAGAAAGTTGTAGGCCATTCATTACGTACCGAACGCGATTGTTATTTGTTTCCGATGTGCAACACTTTACATTTGTCAACGTTTAATTTCATTTGCCATTGATTGGCCCAACGTGCAAGTCGATCTAGATCTGATTGTAAAGCTTCTTCGTCGAGTGTCGCAGTTACTTTACTAGCAAATTTTTGTATCATCAGCAAATTTTGATACTTTGCAAGTGAGCCCATCATCGATATCATTAACATAAATTAAGAAGAGCATGGGGCCAAGCACTGATCCTTGAGGTGCGCCGCTTCTGACATCGAGCCAGTTAGATGTAACATCGTTTATAACTACTCTCTGTTTCCGCTCAGAGAGCCAGTCCACAAGCCAATTGTGAATGTTACCCGAAATACCGTGCGCCAGTAGTTGGTTGAGCAATCGTTGGTGGGGGACCTTATCAAATGCCTTTTGAAAATCCAGATATATGATATCTACTGATCTGCTTTCATCGAACACCTAAAATATATAATGAAAAAAATCAAGTAGGTTAGTTTAACACGAACGTTTAATACGGAAGCCATGTTGCGAACTATTTATTATATTATTTTCTTCGAAGAGTTTCACCATATTGTCGCGAATGATAGTTTCCATTAACTTACAAACAATCGATGTCAGGCTAATTGGTCGATAGTTTCCTGGATGAGACTTGTCCCTATTTTTGAAAATTGGTGTGACATTTGCTATTTTCCAATCCGACGAAACTTTTCCAGCTGTTAAAGATTTATTGAATATGATGGAGAGCGGCATACAAATTTGATGTTTGATTTATTTTAAGACCCTAGGGGTAGTTTTGTCTGAACCAGGAGTTTTGATTACTTTAATTTTTTTCAATTGTGCGTAAAATGTAAAAAAAAGCTCGCTAATCGCTGCTCCCAGAAATAATCAAAAGAGGTGGCCGAAAGAAAGGTCAGTTTCGGGAGGAGAGGTGTCCTGATACCCTCCTCTTGAAAGAGCTCAAGTCGTAGGCAGGAGGAAATACAGATGAAGGAAGATTGTTCCAGAGTTTACCAGCGTGAAGGATGAAACAGTGAAGATGCTGGTTAATTCTTGCAATAGGGGTTTGGACAGTAGAGGGAGAAAGTCGTGTGCAGCGGGGCCGCGGGAAAGGGGGGTGGGGAGGCATGCAGTTAGTAAGTTCAGAAGAGCAGTCAGCGTGAAAATAGCTGCAGAAGATAGGAAGAGAGGCACCATCGCGACGGAATTAAAAAGGTAGAAGACTATCAGTAGGAGGAGGAAAACTGATGAGACGAAGAGCCTTAGACTCCACTCTGTCCAGAAGAACTGTGTTAGTGGAGCCCCCCCCACACTTGAGATGCCTACTCCATACGAGGGCGGACAAGGCCACTGTATACGGATAGCAACTGTGCGGGGGAGAAGAACTGGCGGAGACGATACAGAACGCCCAACCTTGAGGAAGCTGAGTTAGCGAGAGAGGAGATATGAAGTTTCCAGTTGAGATTTTGAGTTAAGGATAGACTGAGGATATTTGATGTTGAAGAAAGTGACAGCTGAGTGTTGTCGAAGAATTGGGGATAGGTGTTTGGAAGATTGTTTCGAGCTGATAGGGTGAGAAATTAAGTTTTTGAGGCACTGAAGGACACAAGGTTCCTTCTATCCCAATCGGAAATGATAGCAAGGTCTGAGGTTTAACTATTCTGCAGCTTTCAGTCTGGAGTCGTGTACTTCCTGTTGAGATGGCCTTCTATTGAAAGAAGTCGAATAATGCAAAGTGGAGTCGTCGGCGAATGAGTGGACAGGACAGTTTGTTATTGATGAATAACAGGAAGAGAGTGAGTGATAGAACAGAGCCTTGTGGAACACCACTGTTGATAGGTTTAGGGGAAGAACAGTGACCGTCTACCACCGCAAAGATAGAACGGCCGGAAAGGAAACTGGATATAAAGGAGCAAAGACAGGGATATAATCCTAAAGAGGGCAGTTTAGAAAGCAAAGACTTTTGCCAGACTCTGTCGAAAGCCTTAGATATGTCACCGAAACGGCTAGTAGAGGATGACCAGGAGTCAGTTAAGAGAGCAAGAAGATCGCCAGTATAACGCTCATTGCGGAACCCATACTGGCGATCGATCAGATAGAAGGTTAGAAGTGGAAAGGTGCTTTCGAATAATCCGGTTAAGGATTGATTCAAAAGGTTTAGATAGACAGGAAAGTGAAGTAATAGGGCGGTAGTTTGAGGGATTGGAACGGTCACCCTTCTTAGGCACAGGCTGTTCAAAGGAAAACTTCAAGCAAGAAGGAAAGGTAGATGTTGACAGGCAGAGGCGAAAGAGTTTGACCAGGCAGGGTGTCATCACGGAGGCAAAGTTTTTAAGGACAATAGAAGGCATTCCATCAGGCAAATTAGACTGCTGAGAGTTAAGGCCAGAGGGGGCATAGAAAACATCGTTATGAAAAATCTTAATAATAGGTATAAAGGAGTCAGAGGGGGTATGAGTAGGAGGAATATGCCCAGAATCGTCCAGGGTGGAGTTCTTACAGAATGTGTGAGCAAAGAGTTCAGCCTTAGAGATAGATAAGACGGCAGTGCTCCCGTCAGGGTTACGGAGAGGAGGGAAAGAGGAAGAAGTGAAATTGGTGATATTGTTGCTAGGTACCAGAAGTCAAGGGATGAATTAGGGAAAGCAAGGTGTTGACATTTCTATTGATAACAGAGGTTTTGGTAAGTCGGAGAATAGATTTGGCACGATACCGTGCTGAAATGTAAAGTTCATGGTTAGTGAAAGTTAGTTAGTGAAAGGCTGCAATACACTAGTCTGACGCTGGAGGAAGGTGAAGGTGTAGAGAGGTGGCACTCTCAACCTCAGTGCTAGGAAATTAGTTGACATGTGCTGCAGAGAGGCTTGGAGGTGTTGTAAATATGCTAGTGAAAGGCTGGACTAAACTAATCTGACCGTGAAGGAAGATGGTGTAGGAAAGTGGCACTCTTTGGATCAGTGCTACGGAATCAGAAGGTGTAATGTGCTTTAGAGAGGCGTGGAGGTGTTATAGTTATGCTAGTGAAAGGCTGGACTGCACTAATCTGTCGCTGTAGGAGGTGAACGTGTAGGAAGGTGGCACTCTCTGGCTCAGTTCAAGGGAATTAGGTGTCATGTGCTTCAGAGAGGCTTGGAGGTGTTTTAACTATGCTAGTGAAAGGCTGGACTGCACTAATCTGACGTTGTAGAAAGATAAACGTATAGGAAGGTGGCACTCTCTGGCTCAGTGCTAGGGAATCAGACGGTGTCATGTGCTGTAGAGAGGCTTGGAGGCTGACCTTGTAGGAAGATGAATGTGTAGGAAGGTGACACTCTCTGTAACGACTTAAAAGCTAACTTTTCGGATGTCTCATTCAATATAATAACGATAATAACAGCTGACTGATCGCCCCCGCGCACTAATGATCGTGTCTGAAGTGCTGTGCCAATAAAAATACGGACAAACAGCTGTTCCAGGGGGGAGGCGCCAATTAAAAACAAGCAATGTAGCATTAAAGGTGATTATAGTATGCTACCTTTTAAGTAATGCACACTTTCCGTCATTATTTCCTACATAGCTCATGCACATAGGCATACTAAATATAATCACATAAAACATTTCTTCTACAGTAACTTCATACAGGTAGGAATAAGTAATAACTTTCGTATCTGTGGCTTGGAGGGACGGGTGCGTCGTCTGCCGCGCTCACCGTCACCCGCTGTTCCGCGAGCGTACACACCCGTCCCTCCAAGCCAAGGATACAAAACTTATTCCTTAATACAATGATTCCTACCTGTATGAAGTTACTGTAGAAGATATTTTTTGTATGTGATTATATTTAGTATGCCTATGTGAATGAGCTATGTAAGAAATAATGACGGAAAGTGTGCATTACTTAATTAATAGGTAGCCTACTATAATCGCCTTCAATGCTACATTGCTTGTTTTGAAGGGCCGCCCGTTATCCCTTCAAAACTGGCATACTTATTATTGTACCTTGTTTCTTAGGTGATGTCATTGATTGTTAAAGTAGAGTGCCGCCATTCAATTAAATTACGAATATTTTTTTTAATCATAAAACTAGTTAGATTATCTTAATCATATATATTTGGTACGTGTCTTTGATACAACGCATAACGTCATGAACAGCCAATCAGGTGAATGGGGGGGCGGAGCTTAGCCAGAATTGGGGAGGGGCTTTTCGGCGTAAATAATTATTATTGGCAAAGTAATTTGAACAGATTATAGCAGTAAAGTTAAAAGCTACTGCTAAAAGGAAAAGAGCTTCTAGCAGCACTTCTAAGAGTACTGCTAGGAGTATTTATTGATACCGCCCCAGGTGTCATGTACTGCAAAGATGCTTGGAGGTGTTATAACCATACTAGTGAAAAGCTGAACAACACTAATCTGACCCTGTAGGAAGGTGAAGGTGTAGGAAGGTGGCACTCTCTGGCTCAGTGCTAAGGATTCAGAAGGTGTCATGTGCTGCAGAGAGGCTTGAAGGTGTTTTAACTATGCTAGTGAAAGGTTGGACTGCACTAACTTCACCCTGTAGAAGAGTGAATGCGTAGGAAGGTGGCACTCTCTGACTTAGTGTAAGGGAGTCAGGTACCATGTGCTGCAGAGAGGCTTGTAGGTGTTATAACTATGCTGGTGAAAGGCTGGACAGCACTAATATGACCCTGTAGGAAGGTGGCACTCCCAAGCTCTGCGTTAGGGAATCAGAAGGTGGCATATGCTGCAGAGAGGCTTGGAAATGTTATAACTATGCTAGTGAAAGGCTGGACTACCGTAATCTGACCCTGTAGGAAGGTGAAAGTGTAGGAAGGCGGCACTCTCAAACTCTGCGTTAAGGAATCAGAAGGTATCATGTGCTACAGAGAGACTTAGAGGTGTTATAACTATGCTAGTGAATGGCTGGACTGCACTAATCTGACGATGTAGGAAAGTGAAAGTGTAGGAAGTTGGCACTCTCTGGCACAGGGCTAGGGAATCTAAAGGTGTTATGTGGTGAAGAGAGGATTCAAGGTGTTATAACTATGCTAATGAAAAGCTGTACTGAACTATTCTGACATAGTAGGAAGGTGGCACTCTCTGACTCAGTGCTATGGAATCAGAGGGTGTCATGTGCTGCAGAGAGGCATGGTGGTGTTATAACTATCCTAGTGAAAGGCTGGACTGCACTAATCTGACCCTGTAGGAAGGTGAAGGTGTAGGAAGGTGGCAGTCTCAAGCTCTGTTCTAGGGCATCATAAAGTGTCATGTGCTGCAGAGTTGCTTGGAGGTGTTATTATGCTAGTGAAAATCTACACTGCACAAATCTGACCCTGTAGAAAGGTGCCACTCTAAAGATCAGTGCTAAGGAATCAGAAGGTGTCATGTGCTGCAGAGAAGCTCGGAGGTTTTATAACTATGCTAGTGAAAGGCTGGACTACACTAACCTGACCCTGTAAGAGGGTGCTGGTGAAGGAAGGTGGCACTCTCTGACTTAGTGCTAATGAATCGGGTGCCATGTGCTGCAAAGAGGCTTTAAGGTGTCATAACTATGTTAGTGATAGGCTTCACTGCACTAATCTGACCCTGTTGGAGGGTGATGGTGTAGAAAAGTGGCACTCTCTTGCTCAGTGTTAAGGAATCAGTTGTCATGTACGTACTGCAGAGAGGCGTGGAGGTGTTATAACTATGCTAGTGAAAGGCTGGTCTTCACTAATGTGACCCTGTAGGAAGGTGCAACTGTAGGAAGGAGGCACTTTCTAACTCATTGCTAAGGAATTAAAATGTGTCATGTGCTGCAGAGTGGTTTGAAGGTGCTCTAACTATGCTAGTGAAAGGCTAGACTGCACTAATTTGACCATGTAAGACGGTGAATGCGTAGAAAGGTGGCACTCTCTGGCCCAGTCCTAGGGAATCAGGTTGCATGTGCTGCAGAGAGGCTTGGAGGTGTTAGCACTATGGTAGTGAAAGACTGGACTGCACTACTCTGTCCATGTAGGAAAGTGAAGGTGTAGGAATGTGGCACTCTCAAGCGCAGTGCTAGGGAATCAGAAGGCGTCATGTACTACAGAGAGACTTTGAGGTGTTATAACTATGCTAGTAAAAAACTGGACTGCACTAATCTAATCCCTGTAGGAAGGTGAAGGTGTAGGAATGTGGCACTCTCTGGCTCAGTGCTAGGGAATCAGAAGGTGTCATGTACTACAGAGAGACTTTGAGGTGTTATAACAATGCTAGTAAAAAACTGGACAGCACTAATCTGACCATCTAGGAAGGTGAAGGTGTAGGAAGGTGGCACTCTCTGGCTCAGTGCTAGGGAATCAGAAGGTGTCATGTGCTGCAGAGAAGCTTGGATATGATATTACTATGCTAGTAAAAGGCTGGACTGCACTAAACTGATCCTGTAAGAGGGTGAAGGTGAAGGGAGGTGGCACTCTCTGGGTCAGTACTAAGAATCAGGTGTCATGTGCTGCAGAGAGGCTTGGAGGTGTTAGTATTATGCTAGTGAAAGGCCGGACTGCACTAATCTGACCCTGTAGGAAAGTGAAAGTGTAGGAAGGTGGCACTCCCAGGCTCTGTGTTAGGGAATCAAAAGGTGGCATCTGCTGCAGAGAAGCTTGGAGGTGTTATAACTATGCTAGTGAAAGGCTGGACTGCACTAATCTGACCCTGTAGGAAGGTGAAGGTGTAGGAAGGTGGAACACTCTGGCTCAGTGTTAGGGAATCAGAAGGTTTCATTTGCAGCGGAGAGGCTTGGAGGTGTTATAACCCCACTAGTGTAAGGCTGGACTGCACTTATCTGACCCTGTATCAAGATCCACCTGTAGGAAGGAAGCACTCTCTGGCTCAATGCTAGGGAATCAAAAGATGTCATGTGCTGCAGATAGGCTTGAAGGTAGTATGATATTATAAGGCTCGACTGCACTAATCTGTCCCTGTAGGAAGATGCAACTGTAGGAAGGAGGCACTCTCTGGCTCTATGCAAAGGAGTTAGAAGGTGTCATGTCCTGCAGAGCTGTTTGAAGGTGTTATAACTATGATAGTGAAAGGCTGGACTGCACTAATCTGTCCCTGTAGGAAGGTGAAGGTGTAGGAAGGTGGCACTCTCAAGCTCTGTGCTAGGGAATCAGAAGGTGTCATGTGCTGTAGAGAAGCTTGGAGGTGTTTTAACTATGCTAGTGAAATGCTGGACTGCACTAATCTGACCCTGTAGGAAGGTGGAGGTGTAGGAAGGTGGCTCTCTCTGACTCAGTGCTAAGGAATTAGGTGTCATGGGCTGCAGAGAGGCTTTGAGGTGTTATAACTATGCTAATGAAAGGCTGGACTGCACAAATCTGACCCTGTAGGAAGGTGCCACTCTCAAGGTCAGTGCTAAGGAATTAGAAGGTGTCATTTGGTGAAGAGAGGCTTGGAGGTGTTATTAACGACGACATACACGGAACAAGATGAGTTAAGAAGAGATTCTAGTTCTTCTTCTTCGAGGTTTTTGTTATTGACAATCTGATTTATACTGTAATCGAGCATGCTGTGCAAGTTCCTGAGCGGGGTTTGATAATCGTAACCGAAAGGTGCGATTAATCGGTCTATTATAGACGTTAAGAGTGTGTGATGGGTTTGACCTTCTTTCAACATCATGATGACGTCGTACAACGCCATTGAAAAATTCAACAAGTAAAATGC
This sequence comes from Eriocheir sinensis, assembly GCF_024679095.1. Taxonomy (NCBI): domain Eukaryota; kingdom Metazoa; phylum Arthropoda; class Malacostraca; order Decapoda; family Varunidae; genus Eriocheir; species Eriocheir sinensis. The sequence goes on from NW_026110850.1 coordinate 1,424,395, forward strand.
AAAGCATGCCTGGCTACGGGTTGTGGAAGACCTCCAAACACCCTCTATTTTTATTCGACCCCGTTAAGCATTTTAATTAAGCAGAACAAGTGTGTAAAGATTTGGGAAATAATTCGTTAGCCGTGTATAACGAAGACAAAAGAGCGTTTCAATGTATCCCGCGTTCGGAAGCGATTAGAAACGCTCTCACGTTCGCTGGTCCGTACGAACCTTCCCTTTTCATGGACATAGATCACGCTAACGGGTATTTGCATGGGTCTCTCTGCGCGCATGCAATTGTAAGTTAAGACTTCCTTGTCGTACAGTGCTAACAGATTCCAGACAATCGTTAATGCAACTCTACACAAGACATATATCTTTACATTTTGCATAAGTCGAGATGACCTGCACCAATACTATACATCTTGAATGTGTCACACACTACAGAGTTCAGAATCGTATCGTAACTTGTCATTATCGTATTCAATAGTCTTGTTGCGTTGAGTTGAGTGACGTTGAGTTAATCTTCTTCGGTCCGACGAGTCAATATTCGAGTGGCGTTGAGTTAATCTTTTTCGGTCCGACGAGTCAATATTCGAGTGGCGTTGAGTCACTGAATAGAGAGCAACGCTACTAAGCTGTTCGACGACGCCGTATCGTCGACTCGTCGTCGCTTCTTCTTAGACGGCGGCGGACCAATGTCGTTGTCCTCCTCGTTAACACGCATCGACCAGAAATTCTGTTCGCTGACATCGTTGGAAGAGTAGCTCACCAATCTCGATGCTGCTTGACTTCAATGCAATAGTTTATAAGTTTGCTTTGAAACGAGTTGTTTCATCGTAGAGTTGTTTTAAGTTTGCTTTGAAACGAGTTGTTTCATTGTATAGTTTTAAGTTGCTTTGAAACGAGTTCTATCATTGCATAGTTTTTAAGTTTGCTTTGAAACCGTTGTTTCTCCTGGCTATAGATTTTTAAGTTAGTTATAAGGTTTAGAAACGAGTTGTTTCTAAATTGCAGCTAGTTATCATTTTTATCATTTATCATTTGCTTACAAATCAAATGGAATACTGCCTTCTTGAAAGTTAGTGTCTATACTTTACCTACCCATATTATCTAGAGCGATGACAAGACCATTTCTACATATAAGAGCTATGACAATCATCTTGCAACCGTGACGTGGTCTCCTATCAATACATGCCAAATCACAGGGGTGTAATTGACACACACGAAGTAACGCGCGAAAAGCTGTGACGTAAGCTATCAATCGGCGTCGTTATCGACACATGCCAAAACATGGGCGTTATCTTAATCACAAATACTCAATAGGATAAGATTTGTAGTTTAGCGATCTGCAAAGATCTTAATATTTGTCTTCTATGAGGACGTATATTTATGTAATATTTACATTAAAAAAACAAAAAAAAATTTACATTGTTTTATTTTTAACAAACGTACATTACATTATTTAACAAATGTACATTACATAGTGTGCACTCCCTGCGAGTGCTTTTGCTGTTGATGTTTGGTGAGTCCTCTTACAGCTACAGATTCTTGGCGGCATGCTTCGGAAGACCGTTTGATGAGACACCCAACAATGCAACTCTCTGGTGTTGGATGAATTAATGAACAGGTACAACAGAGAAGCGAAGAAGGATGTGACTTCAGTTCAATTTTTATTTTAGGAGTAAAACAAACATACACTACTACAGAACATACACGCACACGAATAACAGATACAAAATTCTCAGTCCACACTCACACGAATTACATAGAGACTTTTCATACAACTTCAGTTCCATTTTTATTTTAGGAGTAACATAAGAGTCTGTACACATGTCTTAGGTTGACTTGATTTCTAATGTTAACACAATTTATATAATGTACAGAACACCTCCATCACACACATACACAAGTTACATACACTACACACTCACGCACAACAGTTCCATTTTAATACACACACACAAGTTACATACAACAGGAAGAGGTTCAACAGGAAGAGTTCGTTTACAACTGTAAGGTTAAAATTTAGTACACATTCAACATCTTAAAAATTACATCTTAAAAATTAGTACACATCTCAGCATTCACACACATGTAGAATAAACACATTCACACACATGTAGAATAAACACTTGACATTTCATCTTATCACGTGAGTCACATCCTTTCTTTTTCCAGCTTGCAACAACAACACCAAACTTAAAGTTGACCCTCGGACGAGACTGTTTTATAAACAAACAGTTGAATTGAGACTCATCTTTCTCTCTATCCTACCTGAGACACATCTTTCTCTACACTCTACCTGGGTTTGTCGTCACCAACTGTAAGCAGTGTGCGGCGTACTCGTTTAAAACCTAGGTGTCTGAATGTAGTGACTCTATTTTTATTGGTGGTTCACAACGCGGTGTCCAAGTTAATATTTTTGATGATCTTAAATAGCGTTACGCCGAAGACCGTATTTTTATCAACTGTAATTTAGTTTAAAAAGGCAAACGTGACGATGACAACTTTGGTGAATGTGAGACCTTGTCGTTATGAATGTCACAGTTGCATTGCCTGACGCATCCACAATCCATAGCTGGGGTGTCTCCACGACACATAAGTTGCATTGCATAAGTTGTGTACGACACACGTTCATCGTCACGTTAGACTTTCTCATGTGAGTCGACGTTCCAATCTGTACACTTAATATTTAACTCCATCACATATTAAGCATTCGTATATCCGGTTGAACACACACTGGAAATATTTCACGTTGGTGTCGATGACGTTTGTTTCTTCGACAGTTTGCCCGTAGCCGATTCTGCGCCGTTCCTCTTTTGATTTGTTGCATGCTTGGATGGATATGTTGCTGACGTAATCTTTAATTGTTTTGTTTTTCGTTTCGTAAGGCCAGATCAAAACCTTCGACATGCATGAAAAAATCAATCATCAAGCAAATGAAGAAATGTCTCCGTATGAAAGACTGAATGGGAATGTATCGGACAGTAAGAGTAAAATAAAAGATTAAGTCCGTATTTATTGTTTATTTTTCACCAGTACAATTTGACTTCATTTGTCAACTCGGTCATGGATGTGTGTGAGAATCGATCTCAAAGCATTCGTCAACGACAGAACATCGGACACGAACAATTGCATCCTTCGAAACGATCATCGAACGACGTCGTAAAACAAATCTATACACACTCAACCGAGAAAATGAAACTAAATTGAACGACAGTCACGAATCGGTTCTGAATAACGATTTGAAAGATATCATTGTGCCGTTGTTACGTACATTTAGAGATGTTTTGTTAATTTAAATGTCTTGGTGTATTAAAGATGAAACAAAATATATCAGTGTATTATTTTTACCATATGGGTTTACTTTTGTAATTGAGAGATTGCTCTCGTTTTCGTGTACGGCTTCGTATGACGAGTCAAGAGCAGTTTCTCGTGAATTATGTGATTGCATGTGTGGTTGAATTATTTAATTGCATGTGTGGTCTTTCATATGCATGATTTCGTTTACCGACATGACAATTAAATACGATCTAAAATGACAGACATGGATCAAAGTACATCACGCAGATGCAAATGTCAACAAGCAAGAAGAGAAGTCTCTTTAGTAAGTAAGACGTCGCTCACATGTGAACACACAACTGAACTCACGCCTCCTGGCGTCTGACCTGCGATTGAACTTCAATAAGGTCTGTAAATATAAATTCAATAATCTGTTCAAACCTTTAGTGCTCGAAGTGTGAAGAATTCCGTCCGTCACTGGACCTAGTGAACATCCCGTCAATTATGTGATCGTGTGTGATGAGTAGCAACATGTGCATACCGAACGAACGTGCACAGTGTACCGCTCTGAATTAGTAAGTGCGTCATGTTCTGAGAAGAGTGTATGTCGTACATTATACTTAAATCGTTTTTCAAGTGTACGTTTTTTGGACTCGGAGAGAACTCTATTCAGAATCTGTTATATCCGGCGGAGTATACAGATTGGAACGTCGACTCACATGACAAAGTCTAACGTGACGATGACTACTTTACCTTCGACCAATAACATGTACAACACTAGAGTTCAAAATCTTATCTCAACGCAGGCAAGAGTTCAAATGAATTTATAATAGTACCCCCTGAAAAGCACACGAATGGTTGACTTTGTCTTATATATCGACCGATTCTGAGACGCATGAAAAAAACAAAATTGAATTTATAATAGTAACTCCTGAAAAAGTAAAATTGAATTTATAATAGTACCCCTTAGAGTGTAAATGAAATACACTGTAGACAAATTTCATTGGTGAATGCGTGACTTTGTCTGCAATGTAGACCGATTCTGAGACATTCACCTCAGAGTAGGTTGCACGTTGGACGGTGCGTCTAGACCAACAATGCAACTCTCTAGTTGCTCTTAATGCTTGTAAGATTTTGTACACTCCGCTGTTAGGTAGGCAAGAGTTCACAATCCGTCTAACGCCGACGCAGAGTCACACATGCAACGTACTCGGTCTAGACTTCACACGGTTCGAAGTCTCTTTATGTTTTCTTTTTCGCCTGCGTGAACTGGAATGGAAAAACAGTCATCGTTAGAATGATAATAAAGGCAAATCGAGATAATAAAGACTCGATAAGAAAAAGCAAAAAGGCAAATCACAAAAAAAAAGGCAAACTCACGTGTGTCCGTGCAATTCAGCAGCGTGTAGTAGGATTCTCCCATGGAGTACATGCGCTCGTCGGGCGTATCGGCACATGCCTTGTTCCTGATAGCCGTCGCGACTTTTTTCATCTCTTCTTCTTTCTCCTTGTCTTTGGAAATCGGCGTGACGTCCAACAGATAATTACGTGAACAGGGCTTTGTCGCTTAAGGGTTTTCCGGCAGCAATTGCGGCGGTGGCGGCATCGCTTAACAGTATTTTCCTGTATTCCCTCAGTTGTTTTTCGAGTACGATTCGCAGAGGTTTCTTCTTGGCAGTTTTAGAGACGAATGCGGATCCCAGGTTGCGAACGATACTCTCCGTGTCGCACATCTCGATGTCTGAAAAATTAAAAAGTAAGATAATCACTGGGACAAAAACGTGCCAACACCTGGAATTAACAAATTAAAATAAATAACGAGCGCGTGTAACATATGTTGCTTGACACGCGTGTATTGAACGAAATTGTTCAATACTAACCTGTTCGATGAAGAGAGGATCATTGGTGAACTGCATCAAGTAACAATCTGGATTGTGGTATATGTGTTCTATTAAGAGATCGCCTTTACGCCAGTTTCTCAGCGAAAGACCACAATGATAGCACCTCACGTTGTCACCCACACCTGTAAGAGTAATAATATAAGTAGTAAATGTTGAAAAATAGAAGTAATAAATGTTGAATCATTAATATTGCCAAAAATTTTGTTGAACCAATATATAAAAAGAATATTACCCAAGTAATAAAATCCAACTTTGGCTAGATTTGCAGGCGTCTGTTCCACGCGAAGTAGTATAAACACATTTGTTATCGACGAATCCAATTCGAAGAACAAAGTACTTCACAAACAAAACAGGTTCTGCATATTGAATTTTTATTTCGAGGACGATACGCTAACGTCCTATACCGACACGACTATACCTCAACAACACGGAGCGTTTCAGATTAAATTAATCGATACTCCTTTTTCGGAAAGCGACATAGTGTTCCACTTCTCTCAAGAGCGTCGACTGGCTGTTTTTCAATTTGTGCAACGAATCCGCTTTCAGCTTAAAAACCCGATTCAACAATTCGTTCTCGGGTATGATAAAGTTGTCGTTCGTTTCAACTTTGCTAGCAGAGTCTTCCTGAGTCTCGAATTCCATGTTTGTCTTTTGTTGTTATTCTTCTTGGTGGTATGCGATGGTTCAACTGTTTCTGATAACTCTTCACTTCGATGTCGAGATTGTCAGCCACTAACAATTCGGAGACACAGTGACAGCCAAACCCGTTTATCTCACATATTCGCTAACGTGTGACAAGGACATCGTCATTCGCTTCTGACTGCTACTAATATTCCCGGTGTTGTTTGATTGTTAATTTTGTATAAATGAATCTGTATCTGAAATTGTAACTGCTGGAAGACAGAGAAAACAATTGTATGTAAGCTTCTTGAACGAGACAGAGCGATCACTTACCGTTTTCAGAATGCTGTTGCGTCGCGTCGTCCTCGCATCTTCCTTTCTTGTGTGTCAGTAATAAATATTTTAACCGCTGTTGAGTTTTATTTTCTTTTAGATTTTTTTCTGCACTGAAGAACCGTAACAAGACAATTACTACGTGACGCTTCTTCAAGCTCGACCCCATTATTTTACTTACCTAAATCGCTCTTGTTTAGAGGTCGATGCTTCTTGTTTTTTTGGCATCCCTCCCAAAACAAAGGTTTAATTTTTTAGCTAGGATTTAAGGATAAAGTTAAGATTTAAAACAAATAATAACAATCCAGTTTATTATCAGAATCATGCACTCTCCTCTCTTTACATTCGAGACGTTGGTGAATGCGTGACTTTGTCTGCAATGTAGACCAATTCTGAGACGATTTTGGATACGATGCTTCTAACAAACGCATCTCTCGCTTGTGTATCTTTCATTGACAGAAGTTCTTCATAGGGGGTCAGCTCCGTTACCGACAAGGTGGGTCTGGATACTAGAGCTCCTGCTTGATCTGACGGATCTGTTTCGAAGGTTTCTTCATCTCCGTACGTAGTCATACGTCTTTCACTCCGACGATGTGATTGCTCTTAATGCTTGTAAGATTTTGTACACTCCGTAGGCAAGAGTTCACAATCCGTCTAAACACAACTGTAACATCTGCTTTGTCATGTGAGTCGACTTTCCAATCTAGACCAACAATACAATTCTCTAGTTCTTAATGCTTGAGTCCAACAATGCAACTCTCTATTGCATTGCTGTGTGTACTATCTCTTGAGGGTTTAAGTCATGCAACAACAACACGTATAGTATTCAGAATACGTTTACCACTGACACAAAGTCTCATATTCACACAACATCTGCAGCATTCTCTGAGACAAAATGACAAGCCAAATCATGGGCGTTGTGTTAATCACACAGGAAGCAACGCGCGAAAAGCTGTGACGTAAGCTATCAATCAGCGTCGTTATCGACACGTGCCAAATCATTGTTTTAATCAAAATCTGTGACGTAAGCTATCAGGTTAAGGGTGTTGTTATCGAGACATGCAAAATCACTCAAAACCTTGCCATTATTGGATTCGGCACGATCGAGTCTCGTTTCGGTGACGTAAGCTGTCAGGGGTGGTGTCGTTGACGACACACGCGAAAAATCCCAAGAAGCAACGCGCGATTTTTCGATAACATAAGCTATCGATAGGGGGGGGTTGTTATTGATACATGCCAAATCATTCGAAGATGGTATTGTTATTGACATATGCCAAATCAAAGTGACATAAACTAGTAAACAAAGAACCATGAAGAATGCCAAGATAGAATAAGTGTTCTGAATAGTTGCATTGTTGGACTCAAGCATTAAGAGCAACTAGAGAGTTGCATCTCACATGACAAAGCAGATGCTACAGTTGTGTTTAGAAGGATTGTTAACTCTTGCCTACGGAGTGTACAAAATCTTACAAGCATTAAGAGCAACTAGAGAGTTGCATTGTTGGTCTAGACGCACCGTCCAACGTGCAACCTGCTCTGAGGTGACACACCAACAGATTCTGAATAGAGATTACATCACGCGTACGTTGCAGATGTTACGGTTGTGTTAGTCTCTACACTCCGCTGTTAGGTAGGCAAGAGTTCAACTTACATAACAAAGGGTAGACCGATGTTACAGTTGTGTTAGAGTTGAATAGAGAGTTGAGATGTAATGTAGTTAACTCAGAATCTTATCCGACACTGACAGACACCACGAATCTGTTCGCACAGATTGAACAGATTCTGAATAGTGTTGATTGTACTAGACTTCTTAACTCACCTTATCTTAACTCACCACCAAAGTCTAGACCGAGTACGTTGCAGATGTTACAGTTGTGTTAATGTGTGACTTTGAGTCGGCGTTAGACGGATTGCGAACTCTTGCCTACGAGTCTTACTTTTTACTTTGTCTAAGTAATTGTATCCAACGTGCAACGTACTCCGAGGTGACCCATATGTTACACCAACAGATTCTGAATAGGAGATGTAGTTGAATATAAAGTTGATATAGTACACACAGCAATGCAATAGAGAGTTGCATTGTTGGACTCAAGCATTAAGAACTAGAGAATTGTATTGTTGGTCTAGATTGGAAAGTCGACTCACATGACAAAGCAGATGTTACAGTTGTGTTTAGACGGATTGTGAACTCTTGCCTAAGGAGTGTACAAAATCTTACAAGCATTAAGAGCAACTAGAGAGTTGCATTGTTGGTCTAGACGCACCGTCCAACGTGCCATTTGTTAAATAATGTAATGTACGTTTGTTAAAAATAAAACAATGTAATTTTTTTTTTTTAATGTAAATATTACATAAATATACGTCCTCATAGAAGACACATAATAAGATCTTTGCAGATCGCTAAACTACAAATCTTATCCTATTGAGTATTGAATATGGCGATCAATTTCTGAACGGTTTCTGTAGACGTGTCATTCGCATCTGACATTTCGTAGTCTCCGTTACCGTCCCCTCTGTTTGTTCTCAAAAACATTAACCAATTCTGATTGGAAATTTTGTCTTTGTCCAACAAGTGTTTCTTAATTCTGTTGTTGTTGTTAAGATGAGGATTAATGGCGTTGAGAAGTTGTTTAATTTTTATATTGTTATATTTTATTTTCAGATTTATTCAGAGCTTGAGTCCAACAATGCAACTCTCTAGTTGCTCTTAATGCTTGCGTCCAACAATGCAACTCTACACAAGACAAACAAACTCACATTCACTCGAGGTCAGCACTGTCGCGAGTTAATGTGGGGCGAAGCGCTGAAGGTGTTGTTAGCTTGAGAGCAGGTGATGTAGTGGGCCAAAAGCCAACCACGTGGGTCAGAAGGGGTATTTTGAATTTCCCTCGCCAGATGGCGTGGCTTTCGATCGGTTAAATTATCCTTGCCGCAAGGGCAATTATTTATTATTTCATGAAAGGAAACACTGAACTATTGTTATTCCTTTCATTGTAAATGTGTTTAGTCTTCAGGCAGTGAATACGGTGATACTGTCTCGGTCTGGGAGCCGATGAGCGAAGCATGTAAGTACCATCCAAGGCTTATTTGAGCTCAGACGACACTCTTAGTTGGCTTGAACTCTTGGCCCGAGACTAGTTCATAAGGGAAATAGTTAATTTGTCTAATCCCCTGGTTAATTGACCTAATTCCTAACACCGTTTGCCATAGAAGTGGCTTGCAGGGAAGGATTAAAGCACTTGTGCACCTACCCTTGGATATACGTTCTGTTCACTCCCGATGCAGCAAAGTGGCGATCAATACGTTTCTTGAATGAGTTGATGCTCTCTGCGCTAACCACTTCTGGATGGAGCTGGATGGGATACACTAACACTACAGAGAGAGACAGATCGAAAGACTTATTACATAGAACCTTTGCTAGGGTTGGATGGAGCTGGATGGGATACACTAACACTACAGAGAGAGACAGATCGAAAGACTTATTACATAGAACCTTTGCTAGGGTTGGATGGAGCTGGATGGGATACACTAACACTACAGAGAGAGACAGATCGAGAGACTTATTAGAACCTTTGCTGGAGTGAACTAGATGTGATACACTAACAGTAGAGTGACAGACAGAGAGAGCTATTAGAACCTTTGCTAGGGTTGGATGGAGCTGGATGGGATACACTAACACTACAGAGCGAGACAGATCGAGAGACTTATTAGAACCTTTGCTGGAGTGAACTAGATGTGATACACTAACAGTAGAGTGACAGATAGAGAGAGCTATTAGAACCTTTGCTAGGGTTGGATGGAGCTGGATGGGATACACTAACACTACAGAGAGAGACATATAGAGATACTTATTAGAACCTTTGCTGGTGCTGGATGGAGCTGGATGGGATACACTAACACTACAGAGAGACATATAGAGATACTTATTAGAACCTTTGCTAGGGTTGGATGGAGCTGGATGGGATACACTAACACTACAGAGATAGACATATAGAGAGACTTATTAGAACCTTTGCTAGGGTTGGATGGAGCTGGATGGGATACACTAACACTACAGAGATAGACATATAGAGAGACTTATTAGAACCTTTGCTGGAGTGAGCTGGATGGGATACACTAACACTAAAGAGAGAGACATATAGAGAGACTTATTAGAACCTTTGCTGGAGTGAGCTGGATGGGATACACTAACACTACAGAGATAGACATATAGAGAGACTTATTAGAACCTTTGCTGGAGTGAGCTGGATGGGATACACTAACACTAAAGAGAGAGACATATAGAGATACTTATTAGAACCTTTGCTGGAGTGAGCTGGATGGGATACACTAACACTACAGAGATAGACATATAGAAAGACTTATTAGAACCTTTGCTGGAGTGAGCTGGATGGGATACACTAACACTACAGAGAGAGACATATAGAGAGACTTATTAGAACCTTTGCTGGAGTAAGCTGGATGGGATACACTAACACTACAGAGAGATGCATATAAAGAGACTTATTAGAACCTTTGCTAGGGTTGGATGGAGCTGGATGGGATACACTAACACTACAGAGAGAGACATATAGAGAGACTTATTAGAACCTTTGCTGGGGTTGGATGGAGCTAGATGGGATACACTAACACTACAGGGAGAGACATATAGAGAGACTTATTAGAACCATTGCTGGGGTTGGATGGAGCTGGATGGGATACACTAACACTACAGGGAGAGACATATAGAGAGACTTATTAGAACCTTTGCTGGGGTTGGATGGAGCTGGATGGGATACACTAACAGCAGAGAGAGTGACATGGATAATAGTGGAGATAATTAGTGGCTGATTTTGATCATGAATGTGATAATGAGTAATGATGAAGATGATGAAAATAATGAAGAGGACAGACAGAGAAATAAATAGGGATAGTTATTAGAGCCTTTGCTGGAGGTGGATGAAGTGGATTGGGTACACTAACAATAGATAAAATGGAATATGGTGAATTAAGTGAATGGCTGTGATGATGATGAGGAGGAGGAGGAGGAGGAGGAGGAAGAGGAGGAGGAGGAGGAGGAGGGAGAGGATGAAAATGATGGTACACTAACAGCAGAGAGCAACGGATGAGGAACAGTGGACTAATATTGACTGATTGTGATGATAATTGTGATGATGATGAAGGGGAGGAGGAAAACTATGGTACACTAACAGCAGACAGACAGGATGAAAAAGTAGTTGTAATTTTTTTTTTTTTTTTTTTTTTTTTTTTTTTAAATTGCAGCCTATTGCGCCGGTAGGCTTCTTCCAGGTGGATCCTGATGGTCCGTCCAAGGCTTCTTTCCGGTAGGTCCTGATGGTCGGCCCAGCCCGTTCTGGCGCAGGCGAGTGTTTATAGTGGCGCCATCTTGCATTGGCTCATGCTTCCCTCCCAGAGCTCATCTTTGATCCTAGAATCTAGAGTCCGGGTTGATAGGTGGTCTTCTGGACAGCATGTGGGTAGTTTTAAGCCACTCGGCGGCGGCTGAAAAATCCCAGCTTGGTGGCACCGGGCGGGGATTGAACTCGCGTCCTCCTGAACACGAGGCCGTTACTTTGACGACTCAGCCACCGCCTCCCCACTAATTGTAATTGTAATTATTTTTTTCAAGTGTAAATACTCCAACCCTGGTGACGAGTGCCCCGCCTGCCTGCCCGTCCGCTCGCCTGGCTGCCTACTCTTCTCATCCTTCCAGCGTGCCAGTGCCAGACCTCCAGCCGGTTACTGAAAGTGAATCAGCTCAGAAGTACCAGCGAGTGGGTTAGTATGTCACTCCCTCTCTTTCTCTTCCTCCTCCTTCTTCCCCCTCCCTCACTCTCTCTTCCCTCGCCCTCTCACATATCCAGCCTCACCATATTGTTCATCCAGTTCTAGTTTAGTCTTCATCCATCTCTTCTTCACCCTGTTCTTGCATCCATGTCTTTAGTATGTCGCCCACCACGCCCCTTCCTCTCCCCTCTCTCCCCTCTCTCTTTCCCTCCCCCTCGCCCACTCAGACATCCAGCCTCACCATATTGTTCAGCCAGGTCTAGTTTACCTCTCATCCATCTCTTCTACACACTCTTCTTGCATCCATGTCTTTAGTATGTCACCCACCACGCCCCTTCCTCTTCCTCTCTCCTCTCTCGTTCGCCCTCCCTGACATCTAGTTCCACCATATGGTTCATCCGCTCCACTTTAGTCGTCATCCACTTCTCTTGTAACGCTTTTGTTGCATCCATGTCTTAAGGCTGATGGATAAGACTTCATTATTCACTTTTTTTTTTTCTCGTATGAATTCGGATAAAAAAAACTTTCCTTTGCGTATGACAGTGCCTCGCCCAGCACCAGATCTTTCCTTCTCCCTTCTTCCCTTCTTCCTTTCTTCCCTTCCTTCCTTCCTTCCTTCCTTCCTCCCTCCTCTTCTCCTCCATTGCTTCTTTCTTCTTCCTCCTTCATCCCTTCCTCCTTTCCTTCTTAATTCCTTCTTTCTTTTCCCTTTCCTCTGTTCCTTCCTTTTCTCCTAGCTTCAAAGACATATCAACACAGTATATACCCTCCCCTTAATTAAATAAACCCTCCACCCCCCTCTACCCCTCCCTCTCTGACATCACAACCCCCCCCCCCACACACACACACACCTGTACACGCCACGCACGCACACACAGCCAGCCAAGCATCCACGTGTACTTTTTGTTTGTTTGTTTTATGGACGAAGACTAAGGACAATGAGACGCTCGTAAAACACTCTTATACTCCACCGGGACTGCAAGACCTGTATCGCAAATGGGTACGGTGGATGAGTTTTTGGTGCGTGGAGAGCGAGAAAAACTGGATATGGAGGTGGGTGAGTGGAACGAGCTCAGCGGTACCCCTGTGATCGCGGCAAATGAGACTGAGAGTATAAAGGGAAAGGTACTGTAGGTGTGTTTATGAAGGGGATGATATGGTACACAGAATGGGTTAAGAAATAGTTCGTGTACGTTCACTAGGCCTTTTGCAGACACTTTATATCTCTGGAAAGGCAGGATACTGGAGGTGTTTTTACGGGCGAGGATGATATGACTAAGAAATGGCTCGTGCACGTTCATTAGGCCTTTTGCAGACTCCTAATATCTCTGGGAAGGTATTGTATGTGTGTTTATGGCCAAGGATGACATGGTGAAGAGAAAAGGTTAAGAAACGGTTCGTGCACGCTCATTAGGCCTTTTGCAGACTCCTAATATCTCTGGGAAGGTATTATAGGTGTGTTTATGGACAAAAATGATACAGAATAGGCTAAAAATGGTTAGTGTATGTTCATTAGGCTTCTGCAGACTTCTATTATCTCTGGAAATGTACTGTGGGTGTGTTTATGGCCAAGGATGACATGGTACACAGAATAGGTTAACCACAGCAGTGCCCCCCTCTTCCCTCCCCGGCAGCTCCACACAACTCTTATGACACACTGCTGCCACTCTGATAATTCATGTATAATGTATTCATAATGTATAATTCAGCCTCGAGAATGCCAGACGATAGGGGAGGGGAAAGGAGGGGAAGGGCAGAACGGTGTGTATATTGAAGGAGAGTAATTTGTCCTGTTTTTCTGCACCTTCGTGACGCAACAAAAGGAAAAGAACTCATATCAATAGAAAAAAAAAAGAGAAAAGGGGGAAAAATTAGGAGGGAACGAAAGAACGAAAATAAGAAAATGAAACGAAAAGAACGAAAGAAAAGAAAAATGAAGAGAGGAAGGAAGGATTATAAAGAAAAAGGGAAAGAAAGTGACGGAAAAAAAGGTTAAATACATATATGAGAAAAAGTTTTAGTGATCAAGACGCCATTGGAAGATAAATAAGAGGGAACACAAGAAACATAAACAAGTAAACAGATCAATAAAACAGCTAACATTTGAACGACTCCTCAAGAAACGACCCCCACTAGAAACCAACACGCCGCTAAAACATAACCAAACAAATAAACTAATAAATAAACACCCCAAAAACACGCACAGCTAAACATTCTAATCCCCACACATAAAACACCAGCCACATGCAATAGCCGCCCATCACGCCATTCATATAAACAGCTAAACAAATAAATGGAGAGATTAATATAACACGCGCATGTAAACAGTTTAATGGCTCAACATAAAGCACCACCTGTAGCCAGCACGCCGCTAGCATGATGCACTCCCCCATGACTCACGGAGCGTCCAGGGCAGAGGCATCAACGGACGGGCACCACGCAGCTGTTTTTCCACTCCCGAACGGGGTGACAATTCCGTGTTTTATAATGAGTAACGCGCTTAGCAGCTATGCATCTCTGTCATCACAAACACAGGCGAGGGAGTGATTTAGAGCCGAGTAATGACGTATGTGAGAGCCGGCTGTGATGTTGTTGTGTCTATTAGTGAGCCAGAAGTGTGTTTTGATTTGTTGTGTTCACGTAGTTGTAGTTAGAATTTACACTCAAAGGTACAAAATTAACTACTGTATGAAAATAGCTGCGTATGTGAGAGCCGGCAGCGTTGGTGTGTAATAGCGGCTCAGATGTATGTTCTAACTTGTTTATACGCAGTTGTAGCTGTATTATAACTGTCGAAGGTAGAAATTTGAACTGATGTATGGATATACCGCAGAGTTTATCAGATTTGAAGCCAGGGTGGTGTTGTCTTGCTTCGATATCTATATTTCTTCTCGTTGTATTTACTTATTTGTAGCTTCATACTTCTTTAAGTAGAGGGGACAATCAAGGGGAAAATAAAAGTAAGGTAAGAAAACAGACACAAAGTCATAATCGCTCTGTCCTGCTTTTCTTTTTTTTTACGTTTGCCCTAAAGCGCCAGTAGGCTTTCTTGAAGGGTGGATGGAGGTACATCAGTAGAGTGACATCAATGGAAGGACACGAACTCGCGATTTGAAGCTGAAAAAGCCAAGTTGATAAAAAATAAGCAAGTGCAGAGATTTAGCATCACTTATGAAACTGATGTCAGACGGAGCGGTCCAAATCCCCAGGCACTTCAGGACAAGGGCATTCATCAAGTTAAATAAAAGATGGCGACAGCAAGATATGGATATGAAGGAAGGGCAATGGTTAAGAATTATTACTAGGACTGAAATCTTGTAAACTCTGCGGGTTTTTCTTGCGTTAGTTTATTTTTCTGCACTCGACTGCCTCTGCTGTATGTAATAAAACTACAATTAGGTAAATCTCTCTCTCTCTCTCTCTCTCTCTCTCTCTCTCTCTCTCTCTCTCTCTCTCTCTCTCTCTCTCTCTCTCTCTCTCTCTCTCTCTCTCTCTCTCTCTCTCTCTCTCTCTCTCTCGTTCGGTAAATTGCGAAAAGGGTGTCGCAGAAGGTCTAACTATCGAGATGCTTACGGCAAACATGTTGGGGAGGCGGTGGCCGAGTGGTCAGCGTGGATGTGGTAATCCCGAGGACCCGGGTTCAAATCCCATCGCAAGACGCTGACAATTTTCAACCATCGTCAAGTGGCGGAAGGTTACCTACGTGCTGCCCCAGATCTATAATTTACCTTTACTTCACCGACTCCAGCCAAGAGGAGCACCGGGGGCCAGCATGGGCCAAGCAAGAGTCAGATATCACGGCCGTCCACTACTACCTCAAAGGAGAGCGAGCCTACCGGTGCTATGGCTATGTAAAAAAAGAAAAAAAGGGCTTCGCAGAGATAGTGTTTGACCGACAGACAGGATTTGACCGACAGAACTGAAGAAAACAAAAACACTGCAGTAATTCATGCCATTAGCTCGCCGCGTTAATAATGAAACGAGTCTTTTTTTTATCTTTTGCTGTGCTTACACGTCGAGGCAGATAAAAGATGGAGAAGACTGAGTGCTCGCTAATTAATGCACATCAACCAATACAAAAAAATTGAAAAAATGAATCAAAGAATGGACCGAGACAAACGACAGCTAAGACACAAATCACAAACACTCAAACCACGCTGCGGAGAATAACAAAAGGAACAAAAAAACTGAGGAATTAAAAATAAATACAAGAATAGACATTGACAAATGACTGCTCGAACAAAACAAACTAAAAAAGGCAAATAATTCTTAGGAAAAAAACATATTAAATAAATAAAACTACAAATGATTATAAGAGCCATTTCCTGTTTCGTCACGCTACCGATGCTTTCTTTTTTATTATTTTCTTGCGCCGAGAGACCAAGAAGGAGGAAGACAGAAGAGAGAGGGAGGAAGAGAGGAAGGGAAGGAGGAGGAGTGGTGCTTGATGGCGGAAGAAAGGGAGAAGAAAAGATGGAAATAGGGGAGAGGGAAAAGATGAGCGGGGGGATGCGAAAGAGGAAGAGAGAAACACAGATGAATGGGTGGAAGAGATGGAGGGAAGAAAGATGAGTGATGCTGCAAGAGAGAGAGGGAGTGTGAGTGTACCTTACTGACGGGAGGGAGGGAGATGAATGTAGAAGAGATGGAGAGAAGAGAGAGGGAGTGTGAGTGTACCTTACTGACGGGAGGGAGGGAGATGAATGTAGAGGAGATGGAGAGAAGAGAGGAGGTGAGTGTACCTTACTGACGGGAGGGAGGGAGATGAATGTAGAGGAGATGGAGAGAAGAGAGAGGGAGTGTGAGTGTACCTTACTGACGGGAGGGAGGGAGATGAATGTAGAGGAGATGGAGAGAAGAGAGAGGGTGTGTGAGTGTACCTTACTGACGGGAGGGAGGGAGATGAATGTAGAAGAGATGGAGAGAAGAGAGAGGGTGTGTGAGTGTACCTTACTGACGGGAGGGAGGGAGATGAATGTAGAGGAGATGGAGAGAAGAGAGACGAGAGGGAGGCTGTGTAACGCTGAGGCTAAGTGAGTGGATGGGTGGAAGGAGATGGGAGAAGATGACTAGCATGGTGGAAGAGATGGAAGGAAGGGAGATGAGAGGGATGCCGGGTAACGGGAGGAGGGAGTGTGTGGATTGGTGGAAGAGAGGGAAGGAAGAAGATATGTGTGGAGGCAAGGAAGAGAGATAAAGATAGTGGGTTAAGGAATGGGAGAAAATAAGAGGGGTGTTACGTGGTGGTGAGAGGGTTACTGAGAGGGGTGGGTGAGAGGGATAGGTGAGTGGGAGTTAGTGTGTGGGAGCGAGGGTGAGGGAGTGAGGGAGCGGAGTTAAGCATTTAAATCTACACTCTCCAGAAAGGCGAAGGTTGCGAGGAGACTAGATCGAAGCCAATAAATGGATGAAGGGCTTTAATAAAGGGGATGTCAATAAGATTTTGATAGTAAAAGAGCCAGGTACGACGCGTGGCAATGGTTTTAAGTTAGACAAATTCAGATTCAACAAAGACAAAGTCAAGAATTGGTTCACTAATAGAGTGGTGGATGAATGGAACAGGCTTAGGAGCCATGTTGTGGGTGCCAATACCATAGATACATTGAAGAAGAGGTTAGATAAAGCCATGGATGGTGAGGTAAGGTGGGGTTGAGAGTACAGGAGCTGCCTTGTATAGGCCAACCAGCCTCTTGCAGACTCCTTACGTTCTTATGTTCTTATGTTCTTATTACTACTACTACTACTACTTATACTACTTGTACTACTACTACTATTACTATGTACTACTACCAATAACAAAAATAAAGGCAGCAGCTCCTCCACCGCCATTATTCGCACACTGTTGGTAGGGCAACAACGAGAAGGGCAGGGATGGATGGAGGGAATACAAGAGTTGTGTGTTCGAATACGAATACTTCAAATTCCGACGAATACGAAGACGAATTCGAATACACTGAAATGTTTTTAATTCGAATACAAATACGAATACTTCTTGAAAGTATTCATGAATACTTTTTATTGGAAAATACCTTCTTAACGTAACTGCATGGGTACAGCGCTGTTCTAAAGTTATGCAACAGTAACATGAGTTCATGAACCGTGAGATGACTGGTGCCAGTACAGGGGTGTCACACCTACTTCACAACGTATAAGGAACAACGGCTGCTATTTCTGATAACAAATTTTGGAGTATTCGTCAGATTACTTGCAGAATACGAATACTTTTCCCTTGTATTTGAATACGAATGCGAATACTTTGATTTCCATCAATAATTATTGGAATACGAATATGAATACACAAAGTACCGTATTCGAATGTATTATACTATGAATACCGAGTATGAGTACGTCATCCCTGCCACAACCACCATCACCACCATCCGCGTCCCCGGTGTTTCAACCCTACACTACCACCACCGCGTCCCCGGTGTTTCAACCCTACACTACCACCACCACAACCACCAACGTAACCTCGACCACCACCCTAACATGATCAACCACTACCATCACCGAGTTACCATTGCTTCATCCTTACACTACCACAACCACCACCAGTACCACTTAGCGAGCGCACTCCACTCAGCCATGACCCGCCCGCCGCCACACCCGACTTCTCGCCCGCACACACGCCTTCCAGTCCTTGGGCGCGGCGTGACGGAGGGTAGGACTAATGTGATATACGCGAGATTCGACAATACCATTCGGGAAATGACGGCGGGGTCCCTGAAGCGGCCTCAGTGACGGAGTGAGTAGAGGGAGAAAGAGAGAGGAGGGGAGAAGACGGGAAGATGGGGGGGGAATACGACCTGGAGGAGAAGAGAAGGGACGGGAGGTGGAGGAGGAAGAGGGTGGAGGAAGGGAGTGGCTAGACAAACTGGTGGGTTGGAGGAAAATT
Organism: Eriocheir sinensis; assembly: GCF_024679095.1. NCBI lineage: Eukaryota > Metazoa > Arthropoda > Malacostraca > Decapoda > Varunidae > Eriocheir > Eriocheir sinensis. The sequence continues at coordinate 1,443,196 of NW_026110850.1, forward strand.
AGAGGGAAGGAGGTGGGAAGGGGTTGATGAGAAGATAATATGAGGAGGAAGAACAGGAGGAGGAGGAAAAGAGGGAGAGAGAGAGGCAAGAGATTGGTTAAAAGAGGATTGCAGAATGGCGACAATGAAGATGAGGTGGAGGAGGGCGAGATGGAGGAGGAGGAGGAGGAGGAAGAGAACGAAGGGAGAAATGTAGATAAAATAAAGAGGTGGAAGTGAGGAAAAAAAAGGTTAATGTAAAAACGGTTGAAGAACTAACCAAAAGAGAAGCAAAGAAAGATGACGAAAAAAATGAAAAATAAGAGACATGAAGCGTGGCAATGCTGTTCTTTCTATCCACAAACCCTTCTTCCAAAAACTTATTCCTGCTATAGCCGTGCTCTTGACTACAGAAACTAGGAGGGAAAAAAGAGTTACTGGAGGGAAGAAGAACAAGAGAGAATGGCAGATAAAAGTAGAAGGTAGGAGAGAAAAAACGGATCTGGGAGGAAGAGAAGAGGGAGAACGCGAGAAAGAGCTGGTGGAAGAAAATAATTAAGAGGAGGAAGAATAACGAAAACAAATAATACGAAGAAAACAAAGAATGCAAGAAGAAAAGAGGGTGGTCAGAGGTGCACCGCGGGGGAGAAAACGTAGACGCCGAGGTGAAGTTTATCTATATCCCACTGATTGAGAAGTTTATCTATATCCTACTGATTGAGAAGTTTATATATATCCTACTGATTGAGAAGTTTATATATATCCTAGTGATTGAGAAGTTTATATATATCCTAGTGATTGAGAAGTTTATCTATATCCTACTGATTGAGAAGTTTATCTATATCCTACTGATTGAGAAGTTTATCTATATCCTACTGATTGAGAAGTTTATCTATATCCTAGTGATTGAAAAGTTTATATATATCCTACTGATTGAGAAGTTTATCTATATCCTACTGATTGAGAAGTTTATCTATATCCTACTGATTGAGAAGTTTATCTATATCCTAGTGATTGAGAAGTTTATCTATATCCTACTGATTGAGAAGTTTATCTATATCTTACTGATTGAGAAGTTTATCTATATCCTAGTGATTGAGAAGTTTATCTATATCCTACTGATTGAGAAGTTTATCTATATCCTAGTGATTGAGAAGTTTATATATATCCTACTGATTGAGAAGTTTATCTATATCCTACTGATTGAGAAGTTTATCTATATCCTACTGATTGAGAAGTTTATATATATCCTACTGATTGAGAAGTTTATCTATATCCTAGTGATTGAGAAGTTTATATATATCGTACTGATTGAGAAGTTTATATGTATCCTACTGATTGAGAAGTTTATCTATATCCTAGTGATTGAGAAGTTTATATATATCCTACTGATTGAGAAGTTTATCTATATCCTACTGATTGAGAAGTTTATATATCCTACTGATTGAGAAGTTTATCTATATCCTAGTGATTGAGAAGTTTATATATATCCTACTGATTGAGAAGTTTATATGTATCCTACTGATTGAGAAGTTTATCTATATCCTACTGATTGAGAAGTTTATCTATATCCTACTGATTGAGAAGTTTATGTATATCCTACTGATTGAGAAGTTTATATATATCCTACTGATTGAGAAGTTTATCTATATCCTACTGATTGAGAAGTTTATGTATATCCTACTGATTGAGAAGTTTATATATATCCTACTGATTGAGAAGTTTATATATATCCTTCTGATTGAGAAGTTTATATATATCCTACTGATTGAGAAGTTTATATATATCCTACTGATTGAGAAGTTTATCTATATCCTACTGATTGAGAAGTTTATGTATATCCTACTGATTGAGAAGTTTATATATATCCTACTGATTGAGAAGTTTATATATATCCTTCTGATTGAGAAGTTTATATATATCCTACTGATTGAGAAGTTTATATATATCCTACTGATTGAGAAGTTTATATATATCCTACTGATTGAGAAGTTTATATATATCCTACTGATTGAGAAGTTTATATATATCCCACTGATTGAGAAGTTTATATATATCCTACTGATTGAGAAGTTTATATATATCCTACTGATTGAGAAGTTTATCTATATCCTAGTGATTGAGAAGTTTATATATATCCTACTGATTTCGAAGTCTCACAAATCAGCGATAAATGCAAATCCTGTTCTGGTTCTCGTCATAACGAAGGGCGGAGAGGAAGACGTGTAGCAAGGCCAAGGTGACATGTAGCACACGCGCACCTGAGGACGCGGTGGTAGGGAGCTAATCACAGGTGGGCCGCGGCGGGTGATTACGGACAAACAGGTAAAGAACATAAGCCAGAGTCGAGGTAGAACACATTATATGATTTTTCTGTGATTATTTAAGAGATATGGACCTTTACTCTCTCTCTCTCTCGAAAACCTCATTTCTTCCTCGTTTTCCACTACTTTGTTCTTTCTTCTTCCTTCGCCTTCTCATTTTCCTGCTCCTCCATCTCCTTCCTTTACTACCTTTCCTGCTTTACTGTCTACCTCATTTTCTTACCATGTTCTTGTTACTTCCTCCTCCTCTTCTTCCTCCTCCTCCTCCTCCTCCTCCTCCTCCTGTGTTCCTAGCGAGAGTACAAGATGCTAAACAAAATGTAACGTTGAATCTTGTCAGGATAAGAAATATAAACGCCAGTCCTCGCCGAGCTCATTAGAGGCGGCGGTAAACGGCTCGGGCTTAGTCCAACATTCCTTGCTTCGTCCCCCCCTTCCGTCACCTGTTTGTGCACTCGGGATGAAACAAAAAAATAATAGAAAGATAAGTTTAGACCATTGGCAGGTTTTGTAGTTTTTTCTTTCCATTTTGAGAGCGAGGAGAGACACTTAAGTGTGTAGAGGTGAAGAGACGTCAGTGGAATGCATTAAGTAAATAAATAAATAAATAGGTGATACAAAAAAACAACATTAGACTGCTTTAAAATTTACAAAAAGCGAACACACGATTTTTTTTTTTTTAGAGGTGCCTGAATACTTTTTTTGAAAACCTACATGTACTTCTCACAACAACAACAACAAAACACAGAAAATAGCGTTACCTAACAGGGCGGCAGACTGAATTCCGTAACCTGAATGGGCTAAACTAGAACAAAGTAGAGACAGTGCCAGCAACAGGATATCTCAAGCATCACCAATCTCGTGACGCACCATTTTCAACAGGATCCAACGCTGCTTTAAGTAACATCAACTCTTCGGACGCATCGGTCAGCCAAAATAAAGTAGAGTGCGTTGCAGCAACGGGATCTCTCAGGCGTCAGCAATTCCGTGACGCACCATTTTCTAGCAGGAGGCAAAACTGCATTACATAACACCGACTCCTGGGACGTAGATACGAGCCAAAATAAAATCAAGGAGAGAATGTGCCAGCAACAGGATATCTCTGGCGTCCTCTCTCGTGACGCACCATTTTCCAACAGGATCCAAAACTACATTACATAACACCAAGTCCTGGTACGCATACATGAAAAACAATAAACTAAAGTAGAGGTTATGCCTGCAAAGGGATATCTCTGGCGTCCTCTCTCGTGACGCACCATTTTCCAACAGGATCCAAAACTACATTACATAACCGACTCCAGGGACGCAGATATAAGCAAAACTTTTACAATATTTCCTTTTTCTCTTGACAGCTTTTACTCTTGTTTATATGGGATCGCTATTTCGGGGGTTGAGGATCGGGGTGTTGAAGCTCTTCCTGACGTCCGCGGCGCCACAGGGATTCGAACCGCCTGGCCTTGACCCTTCACTTCCATGACTTGACGCTCTAACGGAGGCTGACCCACCAGACGGCCGCGCCCAGACTTTTGCTATACTTTACCCACTTTTGGAAATTTGCGATTGAGTCCTGTTACATCATCTTGATCTTGAAGGTAATCCTGATAATCTCGACTATACAAGCTTTTCCTGTAGTTTACCCGCTTTTAAATATTTGTGCTTGTCTAATGGCGCAAATCACCAATAGTCAATAGTTGTCATGAGTCACCAGCACGCTTAATTACGCGGGGAGAATTTGTCTCGCTCAGCCAAGTGGCATCCTGAAAAAAATCTTATTTACCATACATATTAATTTTCAATACCAATATTCTTACTAATATAAACACAATGTTATTTGTCTATAATAATTTATGATGTCAACTCAAGTACATAATGTAAATATCTTTTTAGAGGCGAAACAGTGATCGAAGGGGTGTTGCAGCTACATCATTTTTCACGAGTGAACCAAAGCGAATATTACAAAAAAAATAATTTGTATCGCCTTTCTAGAGATTATTCTTCGCACAGTAAGTATGGAACACATAACCGTTACGTGTTTTTTGCGAAAAAAACGAAAATGTGTGGCCGAAGCCGAAATGATCTGCTCAGTTGACGCCGAAATCGAAATTGACGAACCCTCCTGCCAGAACCAAAACAAACATCCCGCGCGCTTATTTACTTGTTGCTGCTACTGTCCTCGAACATGACAGTCTACATATGTGCTGTTGCCGACTGCAAATCCTCTTCGCAGAAGAAGGATCCTGAGGTGAAGGGCTGGGCTCGTTTTCCAAAGAAAAAAGAGGCTGCCCGAAGACGTTTGTGGGTGACCAGATGTAAGAGGGGACCTACATGGAAAGCCACCCGACACCATGCACTGTGCTCAAATCACTTTATAGACTGGAACAACGGGCCGTCACCATCGCATCCTGATCCAGAGTTGTTCGGCTACAATCAATGGAGGCCGACCAACAACGCTGGTGCCATCAGTGGGCTTGGAGCACGAACACCAGCGGCTGACAGAGGCGATCAAGAACCACTAACCCAGTCACTGCCCTCTTCACACTCTGCCCCTGCCTTGCCAGTCAACATTGACTTCATAAAGGAAACTGACGAAGAAATACAAACTGATGTCCATATTGAAGTCGAGACATGGGCTCACAATGCATCAGTTCAAGGTATGTTACTATACCATGCAGTTTTAGTGTTGATTTGAACATCTTTTATGGTAAATTTATGGCACAAATTTACAAGTGGGTTGCTTTACATCAGATTAGGTTTATTATCCCTTTTAGAAGGTCTAGAATGTAGAAATCGTGTAAGAAATAACTTATTACGTGAGTTTTGTCTAGGGAAATTGTGTTATTCTATAAATCGGTGCCATGTAGCCGACTTGAAAACATTCACCACTTGTACCTACACTGATGAATGAAGTAATTGCCTGCATTTCTTTACCTAAGCATAGCAAACTTACTAGAGTAATGGAAAAAAACTTAAGCATTGCCAAGGAAGCCAAATTAGTGTTTATTTACTTTAAAACAGCTCATTCACTTTAGAATTTCAGGTTAATCATTACTGTTTCAACTTGTAAAAGTTTATTACTATTTTATAAGTTGGAAACATGTGTAGCTGACAGGATTGTAGAAGTTGAAAGTATTAATTACTCTAAGATATTTCCTTCTATAAAATGACATTCACAAATCATTCCTGAAACATGTAACAATTACTCTAGTCGAGGGGGGCAGAGGCCGTAAGTTAGGGGTTTTAGTTTAATTGCTCTGCCACTGAGCTAGCAGCAGGCTGTGTGCTCCTATATGTGACATTGTGTAGAAATGTCTTTTGAATGATACATATATCTGAACTTTATATTTCATTTTCCCACAGTTGATGCTGAACAGTTTCTCCAGATAGAGGTAGTGCCGGAACCACAGGATCACACCTATTCAGCATCAGCCATTGCTACTACTTCAGCAGCTGAGCCCAAGGATGTTGGAGTACAAGTTGAGAGGGTTAGTTATATATACATATATAAACAAGTAAAACGCCTCAGAAGGCGATGTACGAGCGAAGCCGAAACACACACACACACACACACACACACACACACACACACACACACACACAATACACATACAGAGAGAGAGAGAGAGAGAGAGAGAGAGAGAGAGAGAGAGAGAGAGAGAGAGAGAGAGAGAGAGAGAGAGAGAGAGAGAGAGAGAGAGAGAGAGAGAGAGACAGCCAGCCAGCGCGTTTTATCTTGTCATAGCGGCTTGCCCCGCCGTGTATAAAATCTTATATTTTTTCAAAGGCCTATATCTCAAAATTTTGAGTGAACGGAAAGGCGACGCTATACACCATTAGATAGATAATTTCATTGCGCTTCTTTTGGTATGTGTCCGCTTTCGCTGAGGCAAAAGGAAGTTGGAGTAAATTAAGGAAAACTGTTGAAAGTTTTATATATATATATATATATATATATATATATATATATATATATATATATATATATATATATATATATATATATATATATATATATATATATATATATATATATATATATATATATATTATATAATCTTTTTTATGCTTTTCAGGAGGCAGATCTAACAGAAGCACCTACTGATCAGAGAGCCCGGACCAGAGGAAGGATTCTTGCTAGTGACAAGAGTGTTCAGCGCTATACAGGTCTTCCTAACAAAAGTGTTTTGATTTCTATTTATCAGACCATTAAAAAGAGAGTAAAAACAATTAATTACTGGAAAGGGCCAAAAAGCATAAAGGAAAATTTAAAGAAAGGGGCACGTGGCCGTAAGAAAATACTAGATACTTTTGATGAGTATTTAATTACACTTGTGTACATCCGTCAAGGTTTACCGGCTGGTTTTAGGCGACTTATTTGCAGTCTCACAAGCTTCAGTTTCATGCATCACTAATACCTGGATAAATGTATTGTATGAGGTACTGCAACCGTGGCTATTGTGGCCTTCAGCTCAGCAAGTTAGGGACAACCTTCCTGATTGGTATCCAGTAAAGTATGCAGATACAAGGGTAATTTTGGATTGCACAGAGATTTATATCAACAAACCAGCAAACTGCTCTGCTCAAGCAATGACATACTCCATGTATAAGCATCACAACACTGCCAAAGTTCTTGTTGGCATAACACCAACAGGAATTATTACATTTGTGTCAACTCCATATGGTGGTAACACATCTGATAGGCACATTGCAGAGGTTGAACTGATAGACAAAATTGAACCAGGAGATGCTGTCATGGTGGATAGAGGGTTCAATATTGGAGACCTACTGCTGCAACGTGGTGCAAAACTGCACATGCCACCCTTAACTCGCAAGAAAGAGGATGGTTCAGGAAGGGCACTAAATGCACAAGAAAGAATCAGAACAAGGGAGGTTGCTTCATTGAGGGTGCATGTTGAACGTGCTATTGAAAGAATGAAGAATTTCAAAATTTTATCAGGACAGCTCGATAATAAGCTTTGGCCCCTTTTGCATCAAATTTCAGTAATAGTTGCTGTTTTCTGCAATTTAATGCCCTCTCTGTGCAACTAAATGTTGACACAAATGTCAATGTTCATGTCTATATTTACAAATATCATTATATACTTAAGGGCTCTGAATTCACATAATTATGTAATGTTATGGTACACTATTTTGTTTATGAATTTGGATTAGGTTTATCGGATATGAATAAGTCAATGAAGGTGTGAATAAAACTACTTTTGTTTCCAGATATTTTATTACATCATCTGAGATTCATCATATAAAGTTACATGCTCTGTGTTTGTGTGTGTGTGTGTGTGTGTGTGTGTGTGTGTGTGTGTGTGTGTGTGTGTGTGTGTGTGTGTGTGTGTGTGTGTGTGTGTGTGTGTGTGTGTGTGTGTGTTTGTTTGTTTGTTTGTGTGACAGCAATCTTCTTTGCCCCCAAAGGGCAAGTAAGGTACCCAAAGAAATCTTAAACATGAACAAATACAAATCTCATACAAAACAATTTTTCGTATCACCACAGTCCATAAATAAATGGGAGAGAGAGAGAGAGAGAGAGAGAGAGAGAGAGAGAGAGAGAGAGAGAGAGAGAGAGAGAGAGAGAGAGAGAGAGAGAGAGAGAGAGAGAGAAAAGCATGGAACAGTATCTTGTCAGTTCCCTCTAAATAAGTTCTTCATCCCCGCAATTTTGGCATTACAAATTTTTCATGAAAAATTAAACTTTTTTGCACCTCTCTATTAAACCTCTCCTCATCAAAGCAAATTCTTTGAATGGTTAGGTGTGGTGTTGCTTTTGTGAAAATAATGAAGTCACACCAGGAATAGTTGCCGGCACCTAGCTGTGTTTGTATTTGAGTATACCACTGAGACTCTTCCTTCAATGTAACTTTATTCTTTTCTCCTATTTTTATATGGTAAGAGCCATCCCTAGCAATATCTTCTCCAGTCATGGTTTGAAATTGAAGTTTAAAAGGGCACTTAATTTCTAAAATCCCAGTTCCACAGCACCTACATGAAACAATACCATCTGGGCTGGCTCGTATGAGGGGGCAATTTTTACTGATGATAAGACCTGAACGTTTTACTTTGAAACCATTATGCTTCTTACGCATTTGAGTCTCGTAAAGTTTTCTTGCAAGTGCCTCATACTTTAGCCCATAAGAAGTGGCACTATTCCCTATAAAGGAAGACTCCCCCATAATTCCTTTTACTATGTAATTATCAGGATCATTCTTTTTATATCTGGCAGCTTTGTGTATCACACTTGCAGTTATTGCCCCCACTCTCTGTTGTTTCCATATGGGACACAAATGTTGTCGCTTGGTTTTTTCAAAAATTTCTGAAATAACTGTATTAGTATACTTACTCTTTAAAAAATTGATGAAACTTTCACCTTGATTGTCCTGTGAAAAGAAACATTTTGCTAATCCTGTAATAGAGGGTAAAGAGGAGGCTGGTCTTCCTGGAACAATACCCCACAGTGCTGCATCCGGTACATGCTGGAGAGTGGTTGCAATGTCGTCTGCAACTTTGTCGGGAGTATAAGGGGAATATAACTCTGATATTGCCTTATAACTACCAGAACTATAAGGTTTTTGAGTACTGGATCTGCTGTTCCCTGCACCTGTGCTGTAAAATTAATGTAAGAGATGTTAGAAAACAATATATGGAGTGAACAGCAGTCAAAAGGCAGCCTGCTTGCCTCAAAGAAACATTCATTCCTGTTCTCAACTATACCCACCCACAAATCTGCTGCACTACATCTACATTCCTGTCTTCAGTAACACCAAACCACTCACATTTGTTGAAGCACATTAACTCTTGTTCTCTGCCACATCCACCCACACACCTAACTCAGGAAATTAAACACTCCCGTCCTCATTTCAATCTACCTGTTTCTTTGTATTCTAAGAAATTTTCATTTAACAAAGAATGAAGAAGGCAATTTTTATGGTGAAAAATTTAGAAACCTGGAAAAAAGATAAACCCTAAAATAAGGGATTTATGTTATGGAGAGTGGAAAGAATAGAAAGAAGCTAGAAGTGGAGGATTGTTAAAGATTTGTAAAGTATGAGTAGGATTATAGAAACCAAATCCAGCTAAATGTATAAACAAATTAAAAGAAAACCTGCATAAGAGTAGACATGGAGGCAAGACATGGTGAGTGTAGCTCTTAGGTGACATGTTATTATTGTCCTTGGTTGTCAAACTGTTTTCTACAAAATGTATTGCACCTACCTGCTCGCAATGGTGACAAGGTTAAAGTTACACTTATTTTGCCTGCGAGGCTTGTCCCAGGTGCAAGTCACGTCTGTGCAGGTACGCTGTGCACTTCCCGGCTGCACCCCACAACGCTGCACAAAATCTGATACGGCGAAGATGAATGCAAAGACGTGCTTGCATCCCCCATCATCTCTATAATAGAATAATAGATTTGTCTTTACTAATGTATCTAGAATCAAGTCAAAGTTAGCTTAGCCAGCTTTTTTTAAATAATATGAATCACAAACAACCAATTATGAAATTAAAAAATCAAGTTTAGATAATAAACATTATTCTTTTTCATGCAGCTAGAAGCTATTATCCTCTCTAATAAACTAATAAATTGGAGGATCAAGGATAACAGAAATATACTGTCTTTTTTCCATGACCCTGATGCTTCCTTGCATCAGGCCAACTCGTAAACATATGAGAAATTGATCCGTTGTGAGATAAATAACTTTCTCACTCAACCGGGATTTGAATTCCCGACCTCCGGCTTACCAGGCCAGCACTCTATGCATCTCGCTAAAGAGCTACCACACAGTGAAAGGCTGTAGGCATGCTTATCTGCCACTCTGGGGCATCACAAAAATGTATAGGTTAGGCTGATAACCATTAATGGGAGGTAAAGCGGTGCATGTTATACTTATGTATAACGATGATGAAAAAAAATATAGGTAAATGAACAGGGCAAAGCATCAAGATACTATAAAAATTATTGAAAAAATACTAAACTACTACTTACCCTATACACTGGCAGCCAGCTGCATGGATGTCACCATTAGAAGAGGCAAACATCCAAACTTGGTAAGGGGTCTCATTCTGGTTGGTTTGGCGCACACAGGTACCTTTAATGCACGACACATCATAATCCAGCTTTTTTACTTGAACATGCTGGATGTGTCTCTCCTGATAAAGCTGGTAGCCACATTCCTTTTCATAGGCTTGGATGCGTTCTGCTGGCCATCCCTGTTTTAAGACCAGATACATGAGTACATGGGCTTGAGTAATATAGGGCATTGTACTCAAGTCCTCCTGCCACTCAGTGAGAGTCCTTGGATCTGGAAGCAAGACTTGTGTCCCAGATAATTTAATAGATCTCCTCTGTGTGTGATCATCTTCCTTCAGAGGCAGGACATCTTCCACTAAATGAGGTTGCTGCAGTGCCATCAGTACCATGTCCTTCAACTGGCTTTTGCCATACCCAGAACATGGTATGCCTTTCGACTTTAAAAACGTTTTTAACGTCTGCACTGTCCATTTGCTGATGTCAGCACTGACCTCCATGACCTCGGGACTGCTTGAGTGTCAGCTGGTGTGCTTTAGGGGGCTAGTTCGGTCGTGGATTGGAACCTGGAAGAGTACACAGGTAACATTAGGGCTTGTGAGCAGGTTCTCCACTGTTGGTCTCCAAAGACCCATGCAAGATGTTGAATGAAAGAGAAATAAGGATATGTGACCACAGTTTATATATAGAGATTACATTAACCTACTGAAGAGTTCACGGTACTATCAATGAGTGCCACTGGACCTACGATAACAGCCTAGTAAGAGGAAGTTAAGTTTACGTACCTGGGGTTTGATATCAGCAAAAATGAAACAGCAAGTGAAGAGCAGCAATACAGGTAAGGTACAGCAAGTAGAACGCGTCCAGTCTAGTCCAGGTAGTAGGCGTGGGATAAGCCTTTGCGTACGATTTGTTATTGTTTTGGTGGGTACGGTGGACAATCTCATCCTTGTTATCAAATACCATTAATGGTAAAAAAAAAAAGTATTTGTCGGTTTTGTGTAAATAAATTATCTTATAAAAATGTATATTAAGAAAAAAATAATCAAACATTGAGTTAAACTCTTCAATACATAAAATAATAATTTGTCCCGGGAAAACAGACAGTCCAAGGAGACAGGATATGTTTTTACAATGATTTTCATTATTTTAGTCTTTATGTCATATATTAATGTGTGGGAATGTTGTAATAATTCTATATTTCAGTTTAATGACAACAAAATGTACATAGAAAAATGAGATCAAGTTCTCCCCATTTTCTCTGAAAAATTATTTTATCTGGTGAATCTGGCAGCTCAAACTGATTTAGTGATTTGCGCCATTTGGTACTCTTAATCATGAAAGTAATTCTGGTAATCTAGAGTATACTAGTTTTTCCTGTAATTTACAGCTTTTAAATATTTGTGCTTGTCTAATTTGGTACTCTGAATCATGAAAGTAATTCTGGTAATCTAGAGTATACAAACAGAAGGCAGGCACGAAGAAAGAACTAAGCAAGAACTGTTGAATCAATCCTCCTCCTCCTCCTCCTCCTTCGAAGACTGACAGACGAACAAGGGAAGGAGAAGCACGATTAAGTGTGGGCCGTCGCACGAAGAAAGAACTAAGCAAGGAATGTTGAATCAAGCCTCCTCCTCCTCCTTTGAAGACTGACAAACGAAAAAGGGAGGGAAAAGTACGATTAAGTTTGGGAGGTTTAAAATCCCCACCTCGAATGTACTCAGGCGAAGGGTGGCGTTGATGCTTCCTAACCTGGTGAGATTCGACAGTTTGCAGGGAGATGGCGGCGCAAGATCAATAGTCACGGCAATGAGTGCATGCAGGAGTAATATTCTGCGAGGGAATACAGGCAGACTCTTTACACGTGATGCTTGGCGGCTAAGGCTTTACGTAACCTTCTGTTTTGATATTCTTTTTCAAGTGATAATGACCGAGAAAATGTAGTCCAATCTTAGTTCGTCAATTTATGTCAAGGTAAAAAGGACAATGGGCTGCCTCACCACTACCTCCACCACCACCACCACCACCCTCACCCTCATCATCATTGTCATCATCGTCTGCATTACTACAATCATCACCTCTATTACTACCATCACCACCACCACCACCACACTCATCATCATTTTCTGCACCACTACAATCATCACCTCTATTACTACCATCACCACCACCGGCATCATTGTCATCATCCTCAACACTACCATCACCATCACCACCACTACCTCCACTGGTAAGCTATCACCATCATCACCACTATCTTCATCATTGTCACCATCATCACCATGTCTCCCACTGCCATCATCACGACAATTTCAGCGATGAACACAAGCTGCCACCATCATCACCACTATCATCATCATTGTCACCATCATCACCATCACAACCTCCATCACCACCATGACCTTCAGGCGCCCCAGTGCCAGCATCACCATTACCATCGCCACCACCAATACAACCTTCCGCAATCATCACTTTCACCACCATCACCACCATCACCACCACTACTATCACCGCCGTCACCATCTGTCTCACAGTTAGTCTGTACGTCATTTATTTATGGAATATATATATATATATATATATATATATATATATATATATATATATATATATATATATATATATATATATATATATATATATATATATATATATATATATATATATATATATATATATATATATATATATATATATATATATATATATATATATATATAATACGACTGCATGGTGTTATGAGAGGCCTGGTATTTGAGGGAAAGACAGCGACTCTGTAAACTTTCCATTTCACTTGGCAACGCGGCTCATGTGATGGCGCCGCACCATTCACCCTTCCGCCACCATGGAAGACTCACGTAAGTCTCACTCTCGCGTCCTGCACAGCCAAGCAAAATATATTAAATATAACGCAAATAAGAGAGAGAGAGAGAGAGAGAGAGAGAGAGAGAGAGAGAGAGAGAGAGAGAGAGAGAGAGAGAGAGAGAGAGAGAGAGAGAGAGAGAGAGAGAGAGAGAGAGAGAGAGAGAGGTAGCCAGCTCCTTTGGGGAGAGCGACGGGGTGATGCAGCATTAGCGCGGCTCAGGGGAGCCGTGCCTAGAGGCTCAAGATAGATTCGATAGACTATTGTACACAAATCACAAATTTGTTCAGTCTATGCTGAAATATTGTGCATAAAATCGTTTACATCAATGAAATAAAAAAAAAGGTTAAGAAGTTTGCGGTAGATAGTTGTATACCGCTATCTTCCTCACCTGCGCGTGACGGCTGGAGGGGCCAGCTACCACCCTCCTGGCCCATGATGGACGCTCGGCTCACCTCCCAACAAAGGACCACTCACCTTCCTTCCCAGCGCAGCTCGTGCCCCCCGCCTCCCTACCCTTCCGCAGCAGATTCCTTCCGCAACGCCACACGCCACCAAAACACACAATAAATATGAAGACATGACACGACGCGGCCTTCCTGTCTCCAACTCTAGCGGCGACTGACGAAGGGTTAGCATCCGAGTGGAGAGCAACAGACGAATCTTGAAACTCTAACTGAATGAACTTAAACGCTTCAACGGATACCGGTTATTTTGGTCATGTTGAACGTAATGGAAGGTAGACTAGTGTGCTTCTCATACTCCGATGCTCCTAGGTATCTATATTCCTGTGTTTAATGGCTAAGGAGATTGTGTTGTGGAGATGATTGTTCCCGTGTGATGGTTGAAGTGTCTCGTTGCTTCACTCGTGGGTTCGAACGCCGCGAGTCTCGAATCACCATCAGTTTTTATTTTATGATGTGGAGGAAGCAGGATAAGGGCGTGTGTGTTCCATCCTTCCCTGCTTCCCTCCCTTCCTCTCCCCCACTAAGGAACAAGGAGCACCGAGGATGTGGGTGCGGGAAGAAGGGATTAAAGTGAAGCAAAAATAAATAAATAAAATAATGATAAATAAAAATAAAACATCATTGCTTCGGACCGACTCAAAATATAATTATCTCCTTCTCTTTCAAGTTCCCTCTTCCTCTCCTTTCTCCTCCTTGATTCTCTCTTCTCTGGTTCCTCCTTTCCTTTCTTTCTCCTCCTTGATTTATCTTTCCCACTCTACTTTCCTCTTCTGAAAAACGAACAGAGAGAGAGAGAGAGAGAGAGAGAGAGAGAGAGAGAGAGAGAGAGAGAGAGAGAGAGAGAGAGAGAGAGAGAGAGAGAGAGAGAGAGAGAGAGAGAGAGAGAGAGAGAGAGAGAGAGAGAGAGAGACGCAGCACAGCCCGTAACACATACACAGCCAGACAAGAAAACAGAAAAAAATAGTCACTGATTTGTTCAGTTTACAACACACAGACAGTCGCCTGACATAACCGAGAAAAAGACTAACCGACGCCCAGCTAGACAGTCACCAAGACAGAGACGAGCAGACAGACAGACAGAGTCATTAATTTAGACAGACAGACAGACCCCACTTACATAACTGGCAACTCAGACTGACAGACTGAAAACCGCCACCCGACACAGCTCACGGCACAGGCAGGCAGGACATTAAGGCGCGTCCACACCAGGAATCTTTGTATGACAACAATGTATCCCAGACGTTTCCCTAGTGTCTCGGGAAGCAGTTGAGAAACAACTTGGATACATTCAGGAAATAATTGAGAAACATTGAGAGAATGTACATAATAATAATAATAATAATAATAATAATAATAATAATAATAATAATAATAATAATAATAATAATAAACGGTTTATTAAATGATAGCAGCTGTAAATCTGAAAATATGCACGTAACAAATACACTTTTGAAATATAATAGACAAAAAAAAGGGAAAATGTACAATATGAAAGGGATATGGGGGTCTGGGGTGGTGGGGGGGAGGTGAGGTGGTGGAATGCAGTGCGCTGGTGCGGTAGGAGGCGGTGTGGTTTTTCGGATGACGGGTCAGGTGTAAGCCCAAGGTCAACCCCAGGTCAAAAAGTGTCAGGGGTGCAGGTAGAGGCGGTGTCGGCCGTCACTCAGCTTAATGGCTTAGCGATGACCTGCTAATCTATCCAGCCGGTGTGACAAGATAGGAAGAGGTGGACCGCGCGGCAGTAGGCGTGGGAACATCTACATCGTCTGCATTGCCTTGTATGTTGAGCGGCGTGCTGATTGCCCCAACCATGGCTCCACCTGAGTGACGGGCCTCAACACTGCACTGCACCTGAACCGAATTCTCCCAGCACCATGATGGTCGGGCTCCTGTACCTGGAGCCCCCTGGGGCGTCGGTTGGATGGTAAGGCCGCGTCGACGTCACACCGGCCATTTCTATGTACTATTCAGTGTCTTCACGGCACCACAAACGCACTGCACTCAATGTCTGTCATCATGATGTCACAAAAATATCTTACGGTGTTGGGTTTTGATGAAAAGGGAGAGGGGTATGGAGGGGAAGGGGGGAGGCCAAAAGGCTGGCCCCTGGCTGCTCCTTTCGGAGCGCCGTGACCCACATCTGATCTCGGTCAGGTCTGGGCCACAAGTGTGTAATTCACCACGGACTGATCAAGTGTTGGACTCGTAATCGCCAGCAGGTACCCTCCCGACATGAGCAAGTGCACTTGAGCGTCGATCTTTGTGTGTGTGTGTGTGTGTGTGTGTGTGTGTGTGTGTGTGTGTGTGTGTGTGTGTGTGTGTGTGTGACCTAGTCACAGGCACCTGCTGGACTACGTGGTAGTCCGGAGCTCCGTCGTGTGTGACGTATCCATCACGCGTGCCATGAAGGGCGCTGAATGCTGGACCGATCATCGTCTCGTCAGATCCCTCCTACGGCTACGCATTCGACCTCCCATAAAAATATCCGACCCAAAGAAGAGCATCAGCCGCAATGCATTCAGTGATCCAATTAAGCTGTCTGTCCTCCGCCAGGAGAGTGCTGCCAGGCCCGATGACATCCCTGAGCCCCCACATGTGGCATCCACCTCTGATCTCACTGCATGCTGGAATCAATTCTCCACTGCCCTTTTAGAAGCTGCCAAAACGGCACTCGGGCAGAATGAGCGCCGACATCAGGATTGGTTTGATGAGAACGCGGAGGGCATCCGGACCCTACTGGCTGAGAAAAGCGCAAGCCCACACTTCCTGCTATGCTAACCCATTATCGGTCCCTCTCCGCCAGCGGCACGCGGACCTCCGCTCCCGTGCTCAGTCCGAGGTCCGCGCCATGGAAAACGCCTGGTGGATCAGGATGGCAGAGCAAATCCAGCTCTTCGCCGACCGCAATGACGCCCGTAACTTCTATGACGCCATCAAAGCCGTTCATGGGCCTCGTGCAGTCTCCTACGTCCCCGTGCGTTCTGCCGACAGATCCACGCTCATTAAAGACCGCCAGGGTATTTTAGAGAGGTTGATAGAACACCTGTCTCACCTTTTGAACAGCAATAACCCTGTGGATCCATCTATCATCGACGAGCTCCCAGTTCTTCCTCTTCTTCCCAACCTCGACGCTCTGCAATCTTTCAGCGGTCAACAGCGCAGTTCATAGTCTTATGAACCATAAATCTGCAGGTCCAGATCTCATACCAGCCGAGATCTGGAAAAACAGCGGATACCAGCTCAAACGTCGCCTGTTTCAGTTTATTACCACAGCCTGGGATACTGAGAACCTCCCACAGCAATGGAAAGATGACAAAATCATGCCTATATATAAAAAGAAAGGCGACAAACCCGACTGCGGAAACTACAGCGGAATCTCGCTACTCTCTGTAGCGGGAAAAGTCCTCGTAAACGTTATGCTCAACCGCCTTCGTTCGAGCGTAGTGGACGACGTTCTACCCGAATCCCAGTGTGGTTTCCGACCTGACCGCTCTACTATCGACATGATCTTTGTAGCCAGACAGTTGCACGAAAAATGCAGGGAGCAGCAGCATAAAGATCTCTTCCTGGCCTTCGTAGATCTGACCAAGGAATTTGACACCGTAAATAGGGATCTCCTCTTGGGCGTCCTCTCAAGATGCGGCTGTCCTCCAAAGTTCCTGCGGTCGCTCCACGATGGGATGTCGGCGCGGGTTTCTATCTGAGGTGAAGAATCTGAACCATTCAACGTAAACACCGGCGTTAAACAGGGCTGCGTGCTCGTTCCGGCCCTCTTTAACATCTTCCTCGTGGCCGTCACGCTCATCTCGCGTGAGAAGATAGATCGAGACGACACCGTTGCCATCAAATACAGACTTGACGGCAGTCTGTTCAACCTCCGTCGGCTAAATGCCACCACCAAAACATCGGTGTGCAACATCCTCGACCTTCAGTACGCTGATGATACTGCCATCGCTGCAACCTCTGATGAAGCTCTGCAGATAAATTTGTGCGCCTATGCCTCCAGCTACCATCGTATGGGCCTGAAAGTCAACACCCGCAAGACCGAGGTCATGTGCCAACTGTCTTCCACCAACGCCCCCCAACCACCACCTCTCACAATAGAAGGGAGTATCTTGAATAATGTCGACTGCTTTATCTCTCTTGGCTCCGCTCTCAGCTCCAACCTTGAGCTCGGAGACGAGATCCAGAACAGACTGAGGATGGCTTCGTCTGCTTTTGGACGCCTGAGTAAGCGCGTTTTTCCTCACCATTTCAACTAAGAACAAAGTCTACCACGCCGTCTGCATCTCCACCTTGCTCTACGGCTGTGAAACCTGGACTCCTCATCGCTCCCACATAAAGAACCTTGAGGCCCTCCATATTACCTGCTTACAGCGCATATTGGGATTATCCTGGAAGGACAAAGTGACGCACTCGGACATCTACGCACGCACCGGCTGCACCAGTCTGGAGGCCATTCTCTATGGTCGTCAGCTGCGGTGGGTTGGCCACACAATTCGGATGCCTCCCAGCCGTCAGCCTTACCAAGTGCTCTATGGAGAGATAAGGACGGGCAAGCGGAGCGCAGGGGGGCAAAAGAAGAGGTTCAAGGGCCACCTCAAAACCACACTAAAAAACTCAACATCTCACCAACCCAACTTGAGACTATGGCTGCCTCCTGACCCACCTGGCGTGCTGCTGCCAAGGAGGGGACAGAACTCCTTGAGGCAGCCAAAACAAGGGATAGAGAGGAAAAGCGGCGCCGTCGACAAGTACGGCAGGACCTTCCACCTCCGTCTCCGGGAAGCGGGGTCACGTGCCTGACCTGTGGCAGTATCTGCGCCTCGGAATTCGGCCACCGCTCTCACCAGCGACGTCATTGGCGCACCTAATGTGGAGCGATAGTCGTCTTCGTTTCGAAGGACTATTTTAAGCAAGTAAAGTGTGTGCGTGACTATATATATATATATATATATATATATATATATATATATATATATATATATATATATATATATATATATATATATATATATATATATATATATATATATATATATATATATATATATATATATATATATATATATATATATATATATATATATATATATATATATATATATATATATATATATATATATATATATATATATATATATATATATATATATATATATATATATATATATATATATATATATATATATATATATATATATACACCCACACACGCACATACGCGCGCGCGAGCGCGCAAAAGTTTCTCATGTACTCCATCCAGGATGGAAAACAAAATTTTAATCTCAAATGCTTCCCAACTGTTTCTCAGGACCGCCCACACCAGGAACGTTTGTATGGAATTGCAGCTTTGACATTTCGAGGGTGTTAATGAGGCTCGTAAAAGGATCTGCGCCTGTCAGATTATAGCTGCAGGCTGATGGAATCTGGAATGGCTTTTCTGTGCCTGGTATCGATTCGTGGTATTTTGGGAGCCACCGTTCGTAATAGTTCTTCAAAGTTAGTGGTTGACCTTCCAAGAAAATCATTAATTAATTAAACCCTGCTCCATTAACTCTCGGCTCCGCCAAAAGTGAGTCATTTTGTAATGCTCAACTTTCTGTAAACTATCTCACCCATACGCGTTTCCTTGTCTTCTTCTTGCTCTCCAGTGAATGCAATAATAAGTAAAACACAGACGCCATTGCAGCAGTCTCCGCACACACCGACATCCTGAGAACAACCCTGAGATGTGGACAGGAAACAATATTTCCCGAGGGCATTCAAATGTATCCCAGTGGTTTACCGAAACACTTGGGCAGCGTCTGGGATACATTGCTTTCATGCAAAGATTCCTGGTGTGGACGCGCCTTTACACACCCAACGGGCAGGCACAAAGATAGACAGACAGGCAGACACAGACGCGGCGGTGCACAGCTATGGCCCGCCGCACACACGGCCGCCCGGAGCGTCGCGAAAAGAGAATATAATTATGACGCCCCGCGGCGGTGCTCGTTAAATTGTGCTCACCTCATTATAACTGTTTTTTCTTGCTCTCGGGCGGTGAAAATAATGCACTCCAGAATATGAAAGAAATATAATGAAAACAACGACTAAATGAAAAAAAAATCCATATAAAGACTAACTCACTTTTCTGCATATTACATTGCAAGACAAAAACAACGCTAAAAACTAAATGGAGGCTCCTGTAGCCTACTCTGAGATACTGACTATTTATTTTTGTGTAGGCTAAAACACGATGGTTTCTCACATGGAGGTAGATTTTTTCACCGTAAGACGACTAGTTGTGGAGGTGCCAGATTGTGTCAGCGTCACAATGTAGCCATTTCACGGTTAAAATAAATATATTTACGACCAGTCACCATGAATTATACGGAGATGAATAGACAGCATCGTGTACTAAACTTAAAACCTATCGGGAAACCATAGGAAAGACTGTATACAGACAAAACTTAGACCTTCACATAATTATCGAAGCGGCGGTCTGTAAGTAGGTCTGGAGTAGGTAGGAAGACACCTACCGAACGGGCGAGCTACTCCTGGTGAGGATATATGGGAGGTGAGGAGGTGCTGAAGCCCTCCAAAGACCCTTCCCATGTCCTCACTAACCGTTTCCCTTTTGTCTCATCAACACCAGAGAGCAGTTCAGCATGCTCTCTAAAGACAGTTCCTCTTCTTTCTACAACACACTACATTCACAAAACACACACACCTTTTCCCCAAATTCAAAATTCAACATGGCGTAAAAAATAATTGCCTCGGAGTCCCCGCCTGGGGGGATGACCATAAACTCCCCCAGTGAGGACTCCCCTTCTGGCTGCCGACTCGAGAGGTGTCCTGATAACTCCTCGAACCTCCTCCTTATCAATTTCTGCAACATTCGCGGTCTCCGTTCTAGTTTTCATTCTGTGGAACACCATCTCTCCTCCTCTAAACCTCACCTTCTCTTCCTCACCGAAACACAGGTTTCTGAGACTACTGACACCAACCTCTACCCTGTTCCCTCCTACTATCTCTATCCTAAATTTCAATCCAAAGCTGGATGTTGCGCCTACGTGCGCAACGACATCACTTGCTCTCGTGCCCACGACCTTGACTCTTCTGAATTTTCCACCATCTGGCTAAGACTTCATTGTCATTCTATTACTAAATACATCTGTGCTGTTTATCTCTCACCTAACTCTACTAACTATGTAAAACTCTTTGACTATTTGAACTTTAAACTGGAGCGCATCTTGACCCACTCTCCCTTCGCTGAAATCTCCATCTTGGGAGATTTCAATGTTCACCACCAGCTTTGGCTTTCATCCTCTTTCACTGACCTGCCTGGTGAACAAGCCTTCAACTTTGCTCTCCTCAACGACCTAGAGCAGTTGGTTCAGCACCCTACTCGTATTCCCGACCGTCTTGGAGACAGGCCCAACATTCTAGACCTCTTCCTTACCTCTAATCCTACTGCTTACTCTGTCAAACTGTTCTCTCCGTTGGGCTCCTCCGTTCATAACCTATTTCTGTATCCTGTCCTATCGTTCCTCTACATCCTCTGGACCCACCGAGGAGGCGATGCTTCTGGCATTTTGCTTCAGCTCGGTGGGACGACCTGAGGATGTACTTCTCCGATTTCCCGTGGAATTATTACTGCTTCCAGGAGAGAGACCCCTCTGTGTGTGCTCTGCGCATCACAGAGGTGATTGTCTCTGGAATGTAGGCATACATTCCACGTAATTTCTCTACTCCTCACGCTAAAAAGCCTTGGTTTAATTACGCTTGTTCTTGTGCTGTCAATGATAGAGAGGTAGCTCACAAAAGGTAGCAGAGCCTTCAAACTAATGCTAATTATGAACTTTACATTTCTGCCCGAAATCGTGCCAAATCTATTCTCCGACTAACCAAAAATTCTTTCATTAATAGAACATGTCAAAAACTTGCTTTCTCTAATTCTTCCCGTGACTTCTAGCATCTAGCCAAAAACATCTCCTCCAACTTCACTTCTTCATCTTTCCCTCCACTCCTCAGTCCTGACGGCAACACTGCCGTCTCATCTATCTCTAAGGCTGAACTCTTCTCTCAAACTTTTTCTAAAAACTCCACTCTGGACGACTCTGGGCATATTCCTCCTACTCATCCCCCCTCTGACTCCTTTATGCCTGTTATAAAGATTCTTCAAAATGATGTTTTTTATGCCCTCTCTGGCCTCAATCCTCAGAAGGCTTATGGACCTGATGGAGTGCCTCCTATTGTCCTTAAAAACTGTGCCTCCGTGCTGTCACCCTGCCTGGTCAAACTCTTTCGCCTCTGCCTGTCAACATCTACCTTTCCTTCTTGCTGGAAGTATGCCTTCATACAGCCTGTGCCTTAGAAGGGTGACCGCTCCAATCCCTCAAACTACCGTCCTATAGCTTTACTTTCTTGTCTATCTAAAGCTTTTGAATCAATCCTTAACCGGAAGATTCAAAAGCACCTTTCCACTTCTGACCTTCTATCTGATCGCCAGTATGGGTTCCTCAAGGTGCTTTCTACTGGTGATCTCCTAGCCTTCTTAACTGACTCTTGGTCATCCTCTCTTAGCCGTTTCGGTGAAACTTTTGCTATTGCGCTGGACATATCAAAAGCTTTTGATAGGGTCTGGCACAAATCTTTGCTTTCTAAACTACCCTCCTACGGTTTCTATCCTTCTCTCTGTACCTTTATCTCCAGTTTCCTTTCTGACCGTTCTATTTCTGCCGTGGTAGACGGTCACTGTTCTTCCCCTAAATCTATTAACAGTGGTGTCCCACAGGGTTCTGTCCTATCTCCCACTCTTTTTCTGTTGTTCATTGATGATCTTCTTTCCAAAACGAACTGTATTATCCATTCCTACGCCGATGATTCCACTCTGCATTACTCAACTTCTTTTAATAGAAGACCCACCCTTCAGGAACTTAACGACTCAAGGCTGGAGGCTGCAGAACGCTTAGCCTTAGACCTTACTATTATTTCCGATTGGGGCAAGAAGAACCTGGTGTCCTTCAACGCCTCAAAAACACAGTTTCTCCACCTATCCACTCGACACAATCTTCCAAACAACTATCCCCTATTCTTTGACAACACCTTCCTCAACACTAAACAACCTCGGTCTATCCTTAACTCAAAATCTCAACTGGAAACTTCATATCTCATCTCTTACTAAATCAGCTTCCTCGAGGCTCGGCGTTCTGGGCGTTCTGTACCGTCTCCGCCAGTTCTTCTCCCCTGCACAGTTGCTGTCCATATACAGGGGCCTTGTCCGCCCTCGTATGGAGTATGCATTTCATGTGTGGGGGGGCTCCACTCACACAGCTCTTCTGGACAGAGTGGAGGCTAAGGCTCTTCGTCTCATCAGCTCTCCTCCTCATACTGATAGTTTTCTACCTCCTAAATTCCGCCGCAATGTTGCCTCTCTTTCTATCTTCTATCGATATTTCCACGCTGACTGCTCTTCTGAACTTGCTAACTGCATGCCTCCCCCCCTCCCGCGGCCCCGCTGCACTCGACTTTCTACTCATGCTCATCCCTATACTGTCCAAACCCCTTATGCAAGAGTTAACCAGCATCTTCACTCTTTCTTCCCTCACACTGGTAAACTCTGGAACAATCTTCCTTCATCTGTATTTCCTCCTGCCTACGACTTGAACTCTTTCAAGAGGAGGGTATCAGGACACCTCTCCTCCTGTATTTGATCTTCCTTTCGGCCACCTCTTGTTTTACTTTAGAGCAGCAGTAGCAGGATTTTTTTATTACTGTTTTCTTTTTATGTGTGCCCTTGAGCTGCCTCCTTTGTTGTAAAAAAAAAAAAAAAAATATATATATATATATATATATATATATATATATCTATATATATATATATATAAAAATATATATATACATATATATATATATATATATATATATTTATATATACAAATGTACGTTACTTTATGTGTATTTGTTTTCATTTCATACAAATTTACATTATTTTATGTGAATTGTGTACATGTATTTAAATACAAATTTAAATACATACAAATTAAATTTAAATACATACAAATAAAAAAAAAATTGTGTATTTTTGTAAATATTTTTATATAAATTTTCGTTGCTCTATGTGTATTTTGTATATTTATTTTCCTTTAAATATACATTCTTTTATTGGAATTTTTTTATTTATTTTGATACGAGTTTACATTATTTCAGGTATATTTGGTATATATATTTTTATACTTATTTACATCATTTTATATGTATTTTGTATGTATATCTTCATAGAAATTTACTCTATTTTATGAGTATTCGTATATATATTTATATCCAAATTTACATTATTGATGTGTATTTTGCATATCTATTTCAATACAAATTTACTTTATTGTATGTGCATTTTGTATATTTATTTTAATACAAATTTAATTTTTTATATGTATTTTAGTATATATATTTTTACACAAATATGCGTTATTATATGGGTATTTTGCATCTTAATTTTCATTCAATTTACATTATTTTATTGATATTCTGTTTATTTATTTTGATACGATTTAACATTATTTTATGAGTATTTTGTATATATATTTTTATACATATTTAAAATATTTAATGTATATTTTGTATATATATTTTATCCAAATTTACGTTATTTTATGTGTATTTGTTTATATATTTTCATACAAATTTACATAATTTTATTATATCTATTTTCATACAAATTTAACTATTTTTGTTTATTTTTGTATATAGTTTTATACAATTTTACGTTATTTTATGTGTATTTTGTATATTTATATTTATACAAGTACACATTCTTTTATTGGCATTTTGTTTATTTATTTTGATACGAATTTACTTTATTTTATGTGTATTTTGTATACATTTTCTTATACGTATTTACTTATTTATATGTGTATTTTGTATATATATTTTTTATAGAAATCTACGTTATTTTATGTGTATTCGTATATATATTATGAAAGAAATTTACATTGTTTTATATGTATTTTGCATATCTATTTCAATATAAATTTACCTTATTGTATGTGCATTTTCTATATTTATTGTAATAAAATTTTTAATATTTTATGTGTATTTTGGTATATATATTTTCATAAAAAATGTGTTGTTTTATGGGTATTTTGCATCTTTATTTTCATACAAATTTACATTATTTTATTAATATTCTGTGTATATATTTTGATAGTATTTTACATTATTCCATTTGTCTTTTGTATATATTTTTTATATATATTTACATTACTTAATGTGTATTTTGTATATATATTTCATACAAATTTACGTTATTTTAAGGGTATTTGTTTATATATTTTCATTCATATTTACATTATTTTATGTGTATTTTCTATATGTATTTCAATACAAATTTATTTAATTTTATTTGTATTTTGTATATTAATTTTCATACAAATTAAAATTATTTTTTGAGTATTTTTGTATAGAGTTATATACAAATTTACACTATTTAATGTGTATTTTGTATATCTATTTTCATACAAATACGCATTCTTTTATTGATATTGTGTTTATTTATTTTCACACGAATTTACATTATTTAATGTGTATTGTGTATATATATACGTATATATATACGTATTTACGTCATTTCATATATTTTTTGTATATATATTTCTATAGAAATCTTCGTTATTTTATGTGTATTCGTATATATATTTTGAAACAAATATACATTGTTTTATGTGTATTTTGCATATTGTTTCAATACAAATTTACCTTATTGTGAGTGCATTTTATATAATAATTTAAATACAAATTTAATTATTGTATGTGTATTTTTGTATATGTAATTTTATAAAAATATGCTTTATTTTATGGGTATTTTGAATCTTTATTTTCATACAAATTTACAACATTTTATTGATATTCTATGTATTTATTTTGATACGATTTTACATTATTCTATGTATATTTTGTATATATATTTTATACAAATGTACGTTATTTTATATGAATTTGTTTTAATTTCATACAAATTTACATTATTTTATGTGTATTTTGTACATCTATTTAAATACAAATTTTATTTATTATATGTGTATTTTGTATATCTATTTTCATAGAAAATGAAATTAATTTTGTGTATTTTTGTATATATTTTTATACAAATTTTCCTTATTTTATGTGTATTTTGTATATTTATTTTCATACAAATATACGTTCTTTAATCGGAATTTTGTTTATTTATTATGATACGAATTTACATTATCTAAGGTGTATTTGGTATATATATATTTTTTTTACTATTTACATCATTTTATATGTATTTTGTATGTATATTTTCAGAGAAATTTACTCTATTTTATGTATTCGTATATATATTTTGATACAAATTTACATTATTGATGTGTATTTTGCATATCTATTTCAATACAAATTTACTTTATTGTAGGTGCATTTTGTATATTTATTTCAATACAAATTTAATTATTTCATGTGTATTTTTGTAAATATATTTTTATGCAAATATGCGTTATTATAAGGGTATTTTGCATCTTTATTTTCATTTAAATTTACATTATTTTATTAATAATCTGTTTATTTATTTTGATACGATTTTACATTATTCTGTATATTTTCTCTCTATATTTTTATATATATTTTCATTATTTTATGTATATTTTGTATTTTATGTGTATTTTTTTATATATTTTCATACAAATTTACATCATTTTATGTGTATTTTGTATATGTATTTCAATACAAATTTGCCTAATTTTATGTGTATTTTGCATATCTATTTTCAAACAAATTTAAATTATTTTTGTTTATTTTTGTATATATTTTTATACAAATTTTTGTTATTTTATATATATATATATATATATATATATATATATATATATATATATATATATATATATATATATATACATATATATATATATATATATATATATATATATATATATATATATATAAAAATATATATAAATATATATATATATATATAAATATATATATATATATATATATTTTATTTATTTATTTTGATACTAATTTAAATTATTTTATGTGTATTTTGTATATATATTTTTCTACGTATTTACATTATTTTATGTGTATTTTGTATATATATTTTCATAAAAATTTACGTTATTTTATTGTGTGTATTCGTATATATTTTGATACAAATTTACATTATTTTATGAGTATTTTTCATATCCATTTTAATACAAATTTACCTTATAGAATGAGTATTTTGTATATTTATTTTAATACAAATTTAATTATTTTATGTGTATTTTTGTATATATTTTTTTTAAATATGAGTTATTTTATGTGTATTTTGTATATCTATTTTCATACAAATTTAATTAATTTTGTGTATTTTTGTATATACTTTTATATCAATTTACGTTATTTTATGTGTATTTTGTATATTTATATTTATACAAATACACATTCTTTTATTAGTATTTTGTTTATTTATTTTGATACGAGTTTACATTATTTTATGTGTATTTTGTATACATTTTTTTATACGTATTTACTTCATTTTATGTGTATTTTGTATATATATCTTTATAGAAATCTGCGTTATTTTATGTGTATTCGTATATATATTTTGAAACAAATTTACATTGTTTTATATGTATTTTGCATATCTATTTCAATACAAATTTACCTTATTGTGTTTGCATTTCGTATATTTATTTTAAAACAAATTCAAATATTTTATGTGTTTTTTGGTATATTTTTTATAAAAAATGCGCTTTTTTTTTTGGTATTTTGCATCTTAATTTTCATACAAATTTACATTATTTTATTAATATTCTGTGTATTTATTTTGATACGATTTTACATTATTCTATTTGTGTTTTGTATATATTTTTGTATACATATTTACATTATTTAATGTGTATTTTGTATATATATTTTATACAAATTTACGTTAATTTAAGTGTATTTGTTTATATATTTTCATTCAAATTTACATTATTTGATGTGTATTTTGTAAATGTATTTCAATACAAATTTACCTAATTTTATGTGTATTTTGTATATTTATTTTCATACAAATTTTTATTATTTTTGTGTATTTTTTATATAGTTTTACACAAGTTTACGTTATTTTAAGTGTATTTTGTATATCTATTTTCACACAAATTCACATTCTTTTATTGATATTTTGTTTATTTATTCTTACGCGAATTTACATCATTTCATGTGTATTATGTATATATATTTCTATAGAAATCTACGTTGATTTATGTGTATTCGTATATAGATTTTAAAACAAATTTACACTGTTTTATGTGTATTTTGCATATTTTTTCAATACAAATTTACCTTATTGTATATGCATTTTGTATATTAATTTTAATACAAATTTTATTATTCCATGTGTTTTTTTGTATGTGTATTTCTTATAAAAATATGCTTTATTTTACGGGTATTTTGCATCTTTATTTTCATACAAATTTACATTATTTTATTGATATTCTGTGTATTTATTTTAATAGAATTTTAAATTATTCTATGTGTATTTTGTATATATATTTTATACAAATGTACGTTACTTTATGTGTATTTTTTTTCATTTCATACAAATTTACATTATTTTATGTGTATTTTGTACATGTATTTAAATACAAATTTAACTAATTATATGTATATTTTGTATATCTATTTTCATACAAATTGAAATTATTTTTGTGTATTTTTGTATATATTTTTATATAAATTTTCGTTATTTTATGTGTATTTTGTATATTTATTTTCCTACAAATATACGTTCTTTTATCGAAATTTTGTTTATTTATTTTGATACTAATTTACATTATTTGAGGTATATTTAGTATATATATTTTTATACTTATTTACATCATTTTATATGTATTTTGTTTGTATATTTTCATAGAAATTTACTCTATTTTATGAATATTCGTAAATATATTTTGATACAAATTTACATTATTGATGTGTATTTTGCATATCTATTTCAATACAAATTTACTTTATTGTATGTGCATTTTGTATATTTATTTTAATACAAATTTAATTATTTTCAGGTTTTTTTCTATATATATATTTTATACAAATATGCGTTATTATATGAGTATTTTGCGTCTTTATTTTCTTACAAATTTACATTATTTTATTGATATTCTGTTTATTTATTTTGATACGATTTAACATTATTCTATGTGTATTTTGTATATATATTTTTATACATATTTACATCATTTAATGTATATTTTGTATATATATTTTATCCAAATTTTCGTTATTTTATGTGTATTTGTTTATATATTTTCATACAAATTTACATTATTTTATGTGTTTTGTACATGTATTTCAATACAAATTTGCCTAATTTTATGTGTGTTTTGCATATCTATTTTCAAACAAATTTAAATTATTTTTGCGTATTTTTGTATATATTTTTATACAAATTTTAATTATTTTATTTGTATTTTGTATTTATATTTTCCTACATATATACGTTTTATTATTGCAATTTTTTTATTTATTTTGATACGAATTTCCATTACTTTATGTGTATTTTGTATATATATGTTTCTACGTATTTACATTATTTTATGTGTATTTTGGATATATATTTTCATAAAAATTTACGTTATTTTATTGTGTGCTTTCGTATATATTTTGATACAAATTTTATACAAATTCATGTTATTTTATGTGTATTTGAATATATATTTTCATACAAATTTAAATTATGTTATGTGTATTTTTACATATATTTCATTACATTTTACCTTATTTTATGTTTGTTTCATATATTCATTTCATGCAATTTTAAATTATTTTATGTGTATATTTGTATTTGTATTTAGGTTATTTTATGTGTATTTTCTATATATATTTTCATCCAAAACTACATTATTTTATTGGTATTTTGTTAATTTAATTCGATACGAATTTAGATTATTTCAAAGGTATTTTTTATACATTTTTTTATACGCATTTACATTATTTAATGTGTGTTTTGTATATTTATTTTGATGCAAATTTACTTTATTTGATGTGCATTTTTGTACATATATTTTTAAAGAAATTAGCGTTATTTTATGTGTATTTTGTATATGTTTTCTCATACAAATTTACATTATTTTATTATTTTGTTTATTTATTTTGATACGAATTACATGATTATATGTGTATTTTGTACATATTTTTTTATACGTATTTACATTATTTAATGTGTATTTTGTTTATGTGTTTTTATACAAATTTACGTTATTATATATGTATTTGTATAAATATTTTGATACAAATTTACATTATTTGATGTATTTTGTATATATATATATATATATATATATATATATATATATATATATATATTTATATATATATATATATATATATATATATATATATATATATATATATATATATATATATATATATATATATATATATATATATATATATATATATATATATATATATATATATATATATATATATATATATATATATATATATATATATATATATATATATATATATATATATATATATATATATATATATATATATATATATATATATATATATATATACAAATTTATCTATTTATGTGTATTTTGTATATCTATTTTCATACAAATTTAACTACTTTTGTGTATTTTGTATATAGTTTTATATAAATTTACGTTATTTTATGTGTATTTTGTATATTTATTTTTATACAAATACACATTTTTTTATTGGTATTTTGTTTATTTATTTTGATACGAATTTACATTATTGTATGTGTATTTTGTATACATTTTTTTATACGTATTTACTTCATTTTATGTGTATTTTGTAAATATATTTTAATAGAAATCTACGTTATTTTATATGTATTCGTATATATATTTTGAAACAAATTTACATTGTTTTATATGTATTTTGCATATCTATTTCAATATAAATTTACCTTATTGTATGTGCATTTTGTATATTTATTTTAATAGAAATTTAAAAAATTTATATGTATTTTGGTATATATATTTTTATAAAAAAAAAGCATTATTTTATGGGTATTTTGCTCCTTTATTTTCATACAAATTTACATTATTTTATTAATATTCTGTGTATTTATTTTGATACGATTTTACATTATTCTATTTGGGTTTTGTATATATATTTTTTTATACATATTTACATTACTTAATGTGTATTTTGTATATATATTTTATACAAATTTACGTTATTTTAAGTGTATTTGTTTATGTATTTTCATTCAAATTGACATTATTTTATGTGTATTTTGTAAATATAATTTAATACAAATTTACCTAATTTTATGTGTATTTTGTATATTTATTTGCAAACAATTTTAAATTATTTTTGTATATTTTTGTATATAGTTTTATACAAATTTACGTTATTTCATGTGTATTTTGTACATCTATTTTCACACAAATACACATTCTTTTATTGATATTTTGTTTATTTTTTTTGACACGAATTTACATTATTTTGTATATATATTTTTATACGTATTTACAGCATCTCAAGTGTATTTTGTATACATATTTCTATAGAAATCTGCGTTATTTTATGTGTATTCGTATATATATATATATATATATATATATATATATATATATATATATATATATAAATATATAAAAATAAAAAAATATATTTTTTTTATAATTTTATTCAAACAAATTTACATTGATTTATGTGTATTTTGCATATTTTGTTAATAAAAATTTACATTATTTTATTGTGTGTATTCGTATTTATTTTGATACAAATTTTATACAAATTCATGTTATTTTATGTGTATTTGTATATATATTTTCATACAAATTTATATTATTTTATGTGTATTTTTACATATTTTTCATTACAAATTTACCTTATTTTATGATTATTTTGTATATTTATTTCATTCAATTTTAAATTATTTTATGTGTATATTTGTATTTGTATTTACGTAATTTTATGTGTATTTTCTATATATATTTTCATCCAAAATTACATTATTTTATTGGTATTTTCTTTATTTAACTCGATACGAATTTAGATTTTTTCATATTTATTTTATATACACATGTTTATACTCATTTACAATATGAAATATGTGTTTTGTATATATTTTTTAATGCAATTTTATTTTATGTGCATTTTTGTACATATATTTTTATAGAAATTTATTTCTTTTATGTGTATTTTGTATATGTTTTCTCATAAAAATTTATATAATTTTATAGGTATTTTGTTTATTTATTTTGATACGAATTACATGATTATATGTGTATTTTGTATATATTATTTTATACGTAATTACATTATTTAATGTGTATTTTGTATATATATTATTATATAAAATTTACGTAATTATATGTGTATTTGTAAAAATATTTTGATACAAATTTACTTTATTTTATGTATTTTGTACATATATTTCAATTCAAATTAAGCTTATTTTGTGTGTATTTTGTATATCTATTTTCATACAAATTTAATTACTTCTGTGTATCTTTGTATATTGTTTTATATAAATTTACCTTATTTTATGTGCATTTTGTATATTTATATTTATACAAATACACATTCTTTTATTGGTATTTTGTTTATTTATATTTATACGAATTTACATTATTTTTTGTGTATTTTGTATACATTTTTTTATACGTATTTACTTAATTTTATGTGTATTTTGTATATATATATTTTTAGAAATCTACTGTTATTTTATGTGTATTCGTATATATATTTTGAAACAAATTTACACTATTTTATATGTATTTTGCATATCTATTTCAATACAAATTTACCTTATTGTATGTGCATTTTGTATATTTATTTTAATACAAATTCAAATATTTTATGTGTATTTTGGTATCTATAATTTTATAAAAAATGCGTTATTTTATAGGTATTTTGCATCTTAATTTTCATACAAATTTACATTATTTCATTAATATTCTGTGTATATATTTTGATACGATTTTACATTATTCTATTTGTGTTTTGTATATAATTTTTCAAAAATATTTACATTATTTAATGTGTATTTTGAATATATATTTCATACAAATTTACGTTATTTTATGTGTATTTGTTTATATATTTTCATTCAAATTGACATTATTTTATGTGTATTTTGTAAATATAATTTAATACAAATTTACCTAATTTTATGTGTATTTTGTATATTTATTTGCAAACAATTTTAAATTATTTTTGTATATTTTTGTATATAGTTTTATACAAATTTACGTTATTTCATGTGTATTTTGTACATCTATTTTCACACAAATACACATTCTTTTATTGATATTTTGTTTATTTATTTTGACACGAATTTACATTATTTTGTATATATATTTTTATACGTATTTACAGCATCTCAAGTGTATTTTGTATACATATTTCTATAGAAATCTGCGTTATTTATATATATATATATATATATATATATATATATATATATATATATATATATATATATATATATATATATATATATATATATATATATATATATATATATATATATATATATATATATATTTTGAAACAAATTTACATTGTTTTATGTGTATTTTGCATATTTTTTTAATAAAAATTTACATTATTTTATTGTGTGTATTCGTATTTATTTTGATACAAATTTTATACAAATTCATGTTATTTTATGTGTATTTGTATATATATTTTCATACAAATTTATATTATTTTATGTGAATTTTTACATATTTTTCATTACAAATTTACCTTATTTTATGATTATTTTGTATATTTATTTCATTCAATTTTAAATTATTTTATGTGTATATTTGTATTTGTATTTACGTAATTTTATGTGTATTTTCTATATATATTTTCATCCAAAATTACATTATTTTATTGGTATTTTCTTTATTTAACTCGATACGAATTTAGATTTTTTCATATTTATTTTATATACACATGTTTATACTCATTTACAATATGAAATATGTGTTTTGTATATATTTTTTAATGCAATTTTATTTTATGTGCATTTTTGTACATATATTTTTATAGAAATTTATTTCTTTTATGTGTATTTTGTATATGTTTTCTCATAAAAATTTATATAATTTTATAGGTATTTTGTTTATTTATTTTGATACGAATTACATGATTATATGTGTATTTTGTATATATTATTTTATACGTAATTACATTATTTAATGTGTATTTTGTATATATATTATTATATAAAATTTACGTAATTATATGTGTATTTGTAAAAATATTTTGATACAAATTTACTTTATTTTATGTATTTTGTACATATATTTCAATTCAAATTAAGCTTATTTTGTGTGTATTTTGTATATCTATTTTCACACAAATTTAATTACTTCTGTGTATCTTTGTATATTGTTTTATATAAATTTACCTTATTTTATGTGCATTTTGTATATTTATATTTATACAAATACACATTCTTTTATTGGTATTTTGTTTATTTATATTTATACGGATTTACATTATTTTTTGTGTATTTTGTATACATTTTTTTTATACGTATTTACTTAATTTTATGTGTATTTTGTATATATATATTTTTAGAAATCTACTGTTATTTTATGTGTATTCGTATATATATTTTGAAACAAATCTATACTATTTTATAGGTATTTTGCATATCTATTTCA
This sequence comes from Eriocheir sinensis, assembly GCF_024679095.1. NCBI lineage: Eukaryota > Metazoa > Arthropoda > Malacostraca > Decapoda > Varunidae > Eriocheir > Eriocheir sinensis. The sequence continues at coordinate 1,477,491 of NW_026110850.1, forward strand.
ATACAAATTTACCTTATTGTATGTGCATTTTGTATATTTATTTTAATACAAATTCAAATATTTTATGTGTATTTTGGTATCTATAATTTTATAAAAAATGCGTTATTTTATAGGTATTTTGCATCTTAATTTTCATACAAATTTACATTATTTCATTAATATTCTGTGTATATATTTTGATACGATTTTACATTATTCTATTTGTGTTTTGTATATAATTTTTCAAAAATATTTACATTATTTAATGTGTATTTTGAATATATATTTCATACAAATTTACGTTATTGTATGTATTTGTTTATATATTTTCATTCAAATTTACATTATTTCATATGTATTTTGTATATGTATTTCAATAAATTTACCTAATTTTATGTGTATTTTGTATATTTTTTCATACAAATTTAAATTATTTTGTGTATTTTGTATATAGTTTTATACATATTTAGGTTATTTTATGTAAGCATTTACATTATTTAATGTGTGTTTTGCATATATATTTCTATGCAAATTTACTTTATTTTACGTGCATTTTTGTACATATATTTTTTTATAAAAATTTGCGTATATGTTTTCTCATACAAATTTACATTATTTTATTACTATTTTGTTTATTTAGTTTGATACGAATTACCTGATTATATGTGTATTTTGTACATATTTTTTACACGTATTTACATAAATTAATGTGTATTTTGTTTATATATTTTTAAACAAATTTACGTTATTATATGTATTTTTATAAATATTTGTATACAAATTTACATTATTTTATGTATTTTGTAAATACATTTCAATTCAAATAAAGCTTATTTTATCTGTATTTTGTATAAATATTTTCATACGAATTTAATTACATCTGTGTATTTTTGTATATATATTTATACAAATTTACGTTATTTTATGTGTATTTTGTATATTTACAATTATACAAATACACATTCTTTTATTGGTATTTTGTTTATTTATTTTGATACGAATTTACTTCATTTTATGTGTATTTTGTATATATATTTTTATAGAAATCTACGTTATTTTATGTGTATTCTTATATATATTTTGAAAGAAATTTACATTGTTTTATATGTATTTTGCATATATATTTCAATACAAATTTACCTTACTGTATGTACATTTTGTATATTTATTGTAATATAAATTTAAATATTTTAAGTGTATTTTGGTATATATATTTTTATAAAAAAATGCGTTATTTAATGGGTATTTTGCATCTTTATTTTTATACAAATTTACATTGTTTTATTAATATTGTCTGTATTTATTTTGATACGATTTTACATTATTCTATTTGTGTTTTGTATATATTTTTTTATACATATTTACATTATTTAATGTGTATTTTGTATATTTTAAAACAAATTTACGTTATTTTATGTATTTTGTATATATATTTCAATACAAATTTAGTTTATTTTATGTATATTTTGTATATCTATTTTCATTCGTATCAAAATAAATAAACAAAATAGCAATAAAATAATGTAAATTTGTATGAGAAAACATATACAAATACACATAAAATAACGCAAATTTCTAAAAAAATATATGTACAAAAATGCACATAAAATAAAGTAAATTTGCATAAAAATATATATACAAAACACACATTAAATAATGTAAATGCGTACATAAAATAACCTAAATTTGTATAAAACTATATACAAAAATACACAAAAATAATTAAAATTTGTATGAAAAGAAATATACAAAATACACATAAAATTAGGTAAATTTGTATTGAAATACATATACAAAAAAAAAACATAAAATAATGTAAATTTGAATGAAAATATATAAACAAATACACTTAAAATAACGTAAATTTGTATAAAATATATATGCAAGATACACATTAAATAATGTAAATGTGTATAAAAAATATATACAAAAAAGAAATAGAATAATGTAAAATCGTATCAAAATAAATACACAGAATATCAATAATAAAATGTAAATTTGTATGAAAAGAAAGATGCAAAATTCCCATAAAATAGCGCATTTTTTAAAAAATATATATACCAAAATACACATAAAATATTTAAATTTGTATTGAAATAAATATACAAAATGCATATACAGTAAGGTAAATTTGTATTGAAAGAGATATTCAAAAATACATATAAAACAATGTAAATTTGTTTCAAAATATATATACGAATACACATAAAATAACGTAGATTTCTATAGAAATATATATACAAAATACACATGAAATTATGTAAATACGTATAAAAATATATATACAAAATACATATTAAGTAATGTAAATTCGTGTCAAAATAAATAAACAAAATATCATGAAAAGAATGTGTATTTGTATGAAAATAAATAATAGATAATAAATTTGTATGAAATATATATGCAAGATACACATTAAATAATGTAAATATGTATAAAAAAATATATACAAAAAAACAAATAGAATAATGTAAAATCGTATCAAAATAAATACACCGAATATTAATAAAATAATGTAAATTTGTATGAAAATAAAGATGCAAAATTCCCATCAAATAGGGCATTTCTTATAAAAATATATATACCAAAATACACATTAAATATTTATATTTGTATTGAAATAAATATACAAAATGCACATACAATAAGGTAAACTTGTATTGAAAAAGATATGCAAAAATACATATAAAACAATGTAAATTTATTTCAAAATATATATACGAATACACATAAAATAACGTAGATTTCTATAAAAATATATATACAAAATACACATAAAATTAAGTAAATACGTATAAAAAAAGTATACAAAATACACATAAAATTATGTAAATTTGAATCAAAATAAATAAACGAAATACCATTAAAAGAATGTGTATTTGTATAAATATAAATATACAAAATTCACAGACAAAAAAATAAACATAAAATAAGGTAAATTTGTAATGATATATATGTACAAAATACACATAAAATAATGTAAATTTATATGAAAATATATATACAAATACACATAAAATACCATGAATTTGTATAAAAATATATATTCAAAATAAATATTAAATAATGTAAATGCGTATAAAAATATATATATATATATATATATATATATATATATATATATATATATATATATATATATATATATATATATATATTTTTATATATATACAAAGTACATATAAAATAATGTAAACTCGTATCAATATAAATCAACAAAACACCAATAAAATAATATATATTTCAATGAAAATAGATTTACAAAATACACATAACATAACTAAAATTTGTATTAAAATATATACAAAAATACATAGAAATAATTTGAGTTTGTATGAAAATAGATCTACAAAATACGCATAAAACTAGGTAAATTTCTTTTGAAATATATATATATATATATATATATATATATATATATATATATATATATATATATATATATATATATATATATATATACAAAATACCCATAAAATATTGTAAATTTGTGTCAAAATATATAAACAAATACACATAAAATAACGTAAATTTGTATGAAAATAATATACAAAATACACATAGAATTAAATAGATATGCAAAATACATATAAACAATGTAAATTTGTTTCAAAATATATATACGAATACACATAAAATAAGGTAGATTTCTATAAAAAATATATATACAAAATAAACATAAAATTAAGTAAATACGTATTAAAAAATGTATACAAAATACACATAAAATAATGTAAACTCGTATAAAAAAAATAAAAAAAATACCAATACTAGAATGTGTATTTTTATAAATATAAATATACAAAATACACATTAAATAACGTAAATTTCTATAAAACTATACACAAAAATACACAGAAGTAACTAAATTTGAATGAAAATGGATATAAAAAATACAAATAAAATAAGCTAAATTTGAATTGAAATATATATACAAAGTACATAAGATAATGTAAATTTGTATCAAAATATTTATAAAAATACACATTTAATAAAGTGGATTTGTATAAAAATATATAAACAAAATACTCATTAAATAATGTAAATACGTATAAAAAATTTGTACAAAATACACATATAATAATGTAATTCGTATCAAAATAAATAAACAAAATACCATTAAAATAATGTAAATTTGTATGAGAAAACATATACAAAATACACATAAAATAACGCAAATTTTTTTAAAATATATGTACAAAAATGCACATAAAATAAAGTAAATTTGCATAAAAATATATACAAAACACACATTAAATAATGTACATGCGTATAAAAATATGTATACAAAATACCAATGAAATAATCTAAATTCGTATCGAATTAAATTAACAAAATACCAAAAAAATTATGGAATTTTGGATAAAAATATATATAGAAATGCACATAAAATAACCTAAATACAAATACAAATATACACATAAAATAATTTAAAATTGAATGAAATAAATATTAAAATAAACATAAAATAAGGTAAATTAGTAATGAAATATATGTACAAAATACACATAAAATAATATAAATTTGTATGAAAATATATATACAAATACACATAAAATAACATGAATTAGTATAAAAATATATATATATATATATATATATATATATATATATATATATATATATATATATATATATATATATATATATATATATATATATATATATATATATATTCAAAAAAAACATTAAATAATGTATAAAAATTTATATACAAAGTACATATAAAATAATGTAAATTAAAAAAAAATCAACAAAATACCAATAAAATAATATATATTTGAATGAAAATAAATTTACAAAATACACATAATATAAGTAAAATTTGTATTAAAATATATAAAAAATACCCAGAAAAATTTTGAATTTGTATGAAAATAGATATACAAAATACACATAAAACTAGGTAAATTTCTTTTGAAATATATATTTAAAATACCCGTAAGATATTGTAAATTTATATCAACATATATCAAGAAATACACGTAACATAACGTAACGTAACGTAACGTAAATTTGTATAAAATATATATACAAAATACACATTAAATTAAGGAAAAATGTATAAAAAAATATATACAAAATACACATAGAATAATGTAAAATCGTATCAAAATAAATGAACAGAATATCAATAAAATAATGTAAATTTCTATGAAAATAAATATGCAAAATACCCATGAAATAACGCATATTTGTATAAAAATATATATACAAAAATACACATAAAATAATTAAATTTGTATTAAAATAAATATACAAAATGCACATACAATAAGGTAAATTTGTATTGAAATAGATAAGCAAAATACACATCAAATAATGTAAATTTGTATTAAAATATATATACGAAAACACATAAAATAGCGTAAATTTCTATGAAAATATATATAAAAAATACACATAAAATGATGTAAATACGTATAAAAATATATATACAAAATACACCTAAAATAAGGTAAATTCGTATCAAATTCAATAAAATAGATTTCAATAAAAGAATGTATATATGTAGGAAAATCAATATACAAAATAATATATAAAAAACCGAAAATTTGTATTAAAATACTTACAAAAAACACAAAAATAATTTCAATTTGTATGAAAATAGATATACAAAATCCACATAAAATTAGGTAAATTTGTATTGAAATACATATACAAAATACACATAAAATAATGTAAATTTGTATGAAAATATATAAACAAATAGACATAAAGTAACGTATGTTTGTATAAAATATATATAGAAAATGCACATTAAATAATGTAAATATGTAAAATAAAATATATACAAAATACACATAGAACAATGTAAAATCGTATCAAAATAAATGCAAAATACATATAAAATAATGTATATTTGTTTCAAAATATTTATACGAATACACATAAAATAACGTAGATTTCTATAAAAATATATATACAAAATACACATAAAATGAAGTAAATACGTATAAGAAAATGCATAAAAAATACACATAAAATAATGTAAATTCGTATCAAAATAAATAAACAAAATACCAATAAAAGAATGTGTATTTGTATAAATATAAATATACAAAATACACATAAAATAACGTAAATTTGTATAAAACTATATAAAAAAATACACAGAAGTAATTAAATTCGTATGAAAATAGATATACAAAATACATAAAATAATGTAAATTTGTATCAAAATATTTATACAAATACATATAATAACGTAAATTTGTTTAAAAATATATAAACAAAATACACATTAAGTAATGTAAATACGTATAAAAAATATGTACAAAATACACATATAATCATGTAATTCGTATCAAAATAAATAAACAAAATAGCAATAAAATAATGTAAATTTGTATGAGAAAACATATACAAATACATATAAAATAACACAAATTTCTATAAAAATATATGTACAAAAATGCACATAAAATAAAGTAAATTTCCATAAAAATATATATACAAAATAATGTAAATGCGTATATAAAATAACCTAAATTTGTATAAAACTATGTACAAAAATACACTAAAATAATTTAAATTTGTATGAAAAGAAATTTACAAAATACACATAAAATTAGGTAAATTTGTTTTGAAATATATATTCAAAATACACATAAAATAATGTAAATTTGAATGAAAATATATAAACAAATGCACTTAAAATTACGTAAAATTGTATAAGATATATATACAAAATACTCATTAAATAATGTAAATATGTATAAAAAAATATATACAAAACACAAATAGAATAATGTAAAATCGTATCAAAATAAATACACAGAATATTAATAAAATAATGTAAATTTGTATGAAAATTAAGATGCAAAATACCCATAAAATAACGCTTTTTTTTTAAATATATATACCAAACACACATAAAATATTTGAATTTGTATTAAAATAAATATACAAAATGCACATACAATACGATAAATTTGTATTGAAAGAGATATGCAAAATACATATAAAACAATATAAATTTGTTTCAAAATATATATATGAATACACATAAAAATACTTAGATTTCTATAAAAATATATATACAAAATACACATAAAATGAAGTAAACACGTATAAAAAAATGTATACAAAATACACATAAAATAATGTAAATTCGTATCAAAATAAATAAACAAAATACTAATAAAAGAATGTGTATTTATATAAATATAAATATACAACATACACATAAAATTACGTAAATTTATATAAAACTATACAAAAATCCACAAAAGTAATTAAGTTTGTATTAAAGTAGATATACAAAATACACATAAAATAAGCTAAATTAGAATTGAAATATATATGCAGCATACATAAAATATTATAAATTTGTATCAAAATATTTTTACAAATTTGTCTAGAAATATATAAACAAAATACACATTAAATAATGAAAATACGTAAAGAAAGATATGTACAAAATATACAAATAATCATGTAATTCGTATCAAAATAGATAAACAAAATACCAATAAAATAATGTAAATTAGTATGAGAAAACATTTATAAAATACACACAAAAAAAAAACGCAAATTTCAATAACAATATATGTACAAAAGTGCACATAAAATAAAGTAAATTTGCATAAAAATAAATATACAAAACACCTATTAAATAATGTAAATGCTTATAAAAATATGTATATAAAATACCTATAAAATAATCTAAACTCGTATCGAATTAAACTAACAAAATACCAATAAAATAATGTAATTTTGGATGAAAATATATATAGAAAATACATATACAAAATACACATAAAATAACGCAAATTTCTATAATAATATATGTTCAAAAATGCACATAAAATAAATTTGCATTAAAAAATAATTACAAAACACACATTACATAATGTAAATGAGTATAAAAATATGTATACAAAATATCTATGAAATAATCTAAATTCGTATCGAATTAAATTAAGAAAATACCAATAAAATAATGTAATTTTGGATGAAAATATTTATAGAAAATACACATAAAATAACCTAAATACAAATACAAATATACACATAAAATAATTTAAAATTGAATGAAATAAAAATACAAAATAAACATAAAATAAGGAAAATTTGTAATGAAGTATATGTAAAAATACACATTAAATAATATAAATTTGTAGGAAAATATATATACATATACACATAAACTAACATGAATTTACAAATACAAAATATACATATACATATAAAATTTGTATTTTGCATATTTTTTCAATACAAATTTACCTTATTGTATGTGCATTTTTATAAAAATATACTTTATTATATGGGCATTTTGCATCTTTATTTTCATACAAATTTACATTATTTTATTGATACTCTGTGTATTTATTTTGATACGATTTTACATTATTCTATGTGTATTTTGTATATATATTTTATATAAATGTATGTTATTTTATGTGTATTTGTTTTCATTTAATACAAATTTACATTATTTTATGTGTATTTTGTACATGTATTTAAATACAAATTTAACTAATTATATGTGTATTTTGTACTTCTCTTTTCATACAAATTGAAATTATTTTTGTGTTTTTTTGTATATATTTTTATACAAATTTTCGCTATTTTATGTGTATTTTGTATATTTATTTTCCTACAAATATACTTTCTTTTATCAGAATTTTGTTTATTTATTTTGATACGAGTTTACATTATTTTAAGGGTAATTGGTATATATATTTTTATATTTATTTACATCATTTTATATGTATTTTGTATGCATATTTTCAAAGAAAATACTCTATTTTATGTGTATTCGTATATATCTTTTGATAGAAATTTACATTATTTATGTGTATTTTGCATATCTATTTTAATACAAATTTACTTTATTGTATGTGCATTTTGTATATTTATTTTAATACAAATTAAATTATTTTATGTGTATTTTTTTATATATATTTTTATGCAAATATGCGTTATTATATGGGTATTTTGCATCTTTATTTTCATACAAATTTATACATTATTTTATTGGTATTCTGTTTATTTATTTTGAAACGATTTAACATTATTCTATGTGTATTTTGTATATATTTTTTTATACATATTTACATTATTTAATGTTTATTTTGTATATATATTTTATCCAAATTTACGTTGTTTTTTGTGTCTATGTTAATATATTTTCATACAAATTTACATTATTTTATGTGTATTTTGTATATGTATTTTAATACAAATTTGCCTAATTTTATGTGTATTTTGCATATCTATTTTCAAACTAATCTAAGCTATTTTTGTGTATTTTTGTATATATTTTTATACAAATTTTAGATATTTTATTTCTATTTTGTATATATATTTTCCTACAAACATACATTCTTTTATTGGAATTTTGTCTATTTATTTTGATACGAATTTACATTATTTAATGTGTATTTTGTATATATACTTTTCCACGTATTTAAATTATTTTATGTGTATTTTGGTTATACATTTTCATAAAAATTTACGTTATTTTCTTGTGTGTATTCGTATATATTTTGATACAAATTTTATACAAATTCGTGCTATTTTATGTGTATTTTTATAAATATTTTCATACAAATTTAGATGTGTATTTTGTATACATTTTTTATACGAATTTATTTAATTTTATGTGTATTTTTTATATATGTTTTTATAGAAATCTACGTTATTTTGTGTTTCGTATATATATTTTTAAACAAATTTACATAGTTTTATATGTATTTTGCGTATCTCTTTCAATACAAATTTACCTTAATGAATGTGCATTTTGTATATTTATTTTAATACAAATTTAAATATTTTATGTGTATTTTGGTATATATATATATATATATATATATATATATATATATATATATATATATATATATATATATATATATTTATATATATATATATATATATATATTTTTTTTTTTTTTTCTAAAAAATGCCTTATTTTATGGGTATTTTGCATCTATATTTTCATACAATTTTACATTATTTTATTAATATTCTGTGTATTTATTTTGATACGATTTTACCCTATTCTATTTTTGTTTTGTATATATTTTTTTCATTCATATTTGCATTATTTAATGTCTATTTTGTATATATATTTTATACAAATTTACGTTATTTAAAGTGTACTTGTTTATATATTTTCATTCAAATTTACATTATTTTTTGTGTATTTTGTATATGTATTTCAATACAAATTTACTTAATTTTATGTGCATTTTGTATATTTATTTTCATACAAATTTAAATTATTTTTGTGTATTTTTGTATGTATTTTTTATAAATATTTTTATAGAAAATTACTTTTTTTGATGTGTATTCGTATATATATTTTGGAAAAAATTTACCTTGTTTTATGTGAGTTTTACATATCTATTTCAATACAAATTTACCATATTGTTTGTTCATTTTGTATATTAATTTTGAAACAAATTTAATTATTCTTTGTGTATTTTTGTATATGTATTTTTATAAAAATATGCTTTATTTTATGGGTATTTTGCATCTTTATTTTCATACAAATTTACATTATTTTATTGACATTCTGTGTATTTATTTTGATACAATTTTACATTATTCTATGTGTATTTTGTATATATATTTTATAAAAATGTAAGTTAAATTTGAATTGAAATATATATACAAAATACATAAAATAATGTAAATTTGTATCAAAATATTTATACAAATACACATATAATAACGTAATTTTTTTTTAAATATATAAACAAAATACACATTAAAAAATGTAAATACGTATTAAAAAATATGTACTAAATACACTTATAATCATGTAATTCGTATCAAAATAAATAAACAAAATACCTATAAAATAATGTAAATTTGTGTGAGAAAACGTATACAAAATACACATAAAATAACGCAAATTTCTATAAAATATATGTACAAAAATGCACATAAAATAAAGTAAATTTGCATAAAAATATATATACAAAACACACATTAGATAATGTAAATGAGTAAAAAAATATGTATACAAAATACCTATGAAATAATCTAAATTCGTATCGAATTAAATTAAGAAAATACCAATAAAATAATGTAATTTTGGATGAAAATATATATAGAAAATACACATAAAATAACCTAAATACAAATACAAATATACACATAAAATAATTTTAAATTGAATGAAATAAATATAAAAAATAAACATGAAATAAGGTTAATTTGTAATGAAATATATGTTAAAATACACATAAAATAAAATAAATTTGAATGAAAATATATATACAAATACACATAAAATAACATGAATTTGTATAAAATTTGTATCAAAATATATACGAATACACACAATAAAATAACGTAATTTTTTTATGAAAATATATATACAAAATACACATAAAATAATGTAAATACGTAGAAAAATATATATACAAAATACACATAAAATAATGTAAATATGTAAGGAAAATAAATACAAAATATACCTAGAATAATGTACCAGTATAATAATATAATAATAATGAATAATGTATCAATATAAATGTACAGAATATCAATAAAGTAATGTAAAAATGAAAACAAAGATGTAAAATACCCATAAAATTACTCATATTTAAAAAATATATATATACACAAATACACATCAAATAATTAAATTTGTATTAAAATAAATATACAAAATACACATACAATAATATTAATTTTTATTGAAATAGATATGCTAAATACTCATAAAATAATATAAATTTGTATCAAAACATATACGAATACACAAAAGAAAATACCGTAAATTTTTTTGAAAATATATATACAAAATACACATAAAATAATGTAAATACGTAGAAAAATATATATTTAAAATACACATAAAATAATGTAAATTCGTATCAAAATGAATAAACAAAATTCCAATAAAAGAATGTATATTTGTAGGAAAATATATATACAAAATACAAATAAAATAACTAAAATTTGTATAAAAATATATACAAAAATACACAAAAAATAATTTAAATTTGTTTGAAAATAGATATGCAAACTATACATAAAATCATTCAAATTTGAATTGAAATACGTATAAAAAATACACATTAAATAATGTAATATAAAATATATAAAATATATAAACAAATACATATAAAATAACGTACATTTGCATCAAATATATATACATAATATATATTAAATAATGTAAATATGTATAAAAATAGATATACAAAATACACATAGAATAATGTAAAATCGTTTCAAAATAAATAAACAGAATATAAATAAAATAATGTAAATTTGTATGAAAATAAAGATGCAAAATACCCATATAATAACGCATATTTGTTTAAAAATATACATACAAAAAAACACATAAATTAATTGAATTTGTATTAAAATAAATATACAAAATGCACATACAATAAAGTAAATTTGTATTGAAATAGATATGTAAAATACACATCAATAATGTAAATTTGTATCAAAATATATATACGAATTCACATAAAATAGAGTAAATTTCTATGAAAATATACATATAAAATTCATTTAAATGATGTAAATAAGTATAAAAATATATATACCAAATACATCTAAAATAATGTAAATTCGTATCAAAATAAATAGACAAAATTCAGATAAAAGAATATATATATGTAGGAAAATAAATATACAAAATACACATAAAATAACGAGAATTTGTATAAAAATATATACAAAAATACACAAAAATAGTTTCAATTTGTATGAAAATAGATATACAAAATACACATATAATTAGTTAAATTTGTATTTAAATACATGTACAAAATACACATGAAATAATGTAAATTTGAATGAAATGAAAACAAATACACATAATATAACGTACATTTTTATAAAATATATAAACAAAATACACATAGAATAATGTAAAATTGTATCAAAATAAATACAAAGAATGTCAAAAAAATAATGTAAATTTGTATGAAAATAAAAAGTGCAAAATACCCATAAAATAAAGCATATTTTTATAAAAATACATATACAAAAATACACATAGAATAATTAAATTTGTATTAAAATTAATATACAAAAAGTACATACAATTTGGTAAATTTGTATTGAAATAGATATCCAAACACACATAAAACAATGTAAATTTATTTCAGAATATATATACGAATACACATAAAAAAACGTAAATTTCTATAAAAATATATATAAAAAATACATACAAAATACACAAAAATAATTTAAATTTGTATGAAAATAAACATACAAAACACACATAAGATTAGGTAAACTTGTATTGAAATACATATACAAAATACACATGAAATAATGTAAATTTGAATGAAAATACATAAACAAATACTCTTAAAATAACGTAAATTTTGTTTAAAATATATATACAAAATACAAATAAAATAATGTATATATGTATTAAAAAATATATACAAAACACAAAGAGAATAATGCAAAATCGTATCAAAATAAATACACAGAATATTAATAAAATAATGTAAATGTGTATAAATATAAAAAAAGCAAAATGCCCATAAAATTACGCATTTTTTTTAAATATATATACCAAAATACACATAAAAAATAAATTTGTATTAAAATAAATATACAAAATACACATACAATAACGTAAATTTGTATTGAAATAGATATGCAAAATACAAATAAAACAATGTAAATTTATTTCAAAATATATATACGAATACACATAAAATAACGTAGATTTCTATAAAAATATATATACAAAATACACATAAAATGAAGTATATACGTATGAAAAATGTATACAAAATACACATAAAATAATGTAAATTCGTATCAAAATAAATAAACAAAATACCAATAAAAGAATGTGTATTTGTATAAATATAAATATACAAAATACACATAAAATAACGTAAATTTATAAAAACTATATAGAAAAATACACAAAAGTAATTAAATTTGTATGAAAATAGATTTAGAAAATACACAAAAAATAAGCTAAATTTGAGTTGAAATATATATACAAAATACATAAAATAAAGTATATTTGTATCAAAATATTTATACAAATACACATATAATAACGTAAATTTGTATAAAAATATATTAACAAAATACACATTAAATAATGTAAATACGTATAAAAAATATGTACAAAATACACATATAATCATGTAATTCGTATAAAAATTTATAAACAAAATACCAATAAAATAATAAATTTGTATGAGAAAACATATACAAAATACACATAAAATAACGAAGATTTCTATAAAAATATATGTACAAAAATGCACATAAAATAAATTTGCATAAAAATATATATACAAAACACACATTAGATAATGTAAATGAGTATAAAAATATGTATACAAAATACCTATCAAATAATCTAAGCTCGTATCGAATTAAATAAACAAAATACCAATAAAATAATGTAATTTTGGATGAAAATATATATAGAAAATACACATAAAATAACCTAAATACAAATACAAATATACACATAAAATAATTTAAAATTGAATGAAATAAATATACAAAATAAACATAAAATAAGGTAAATTTGTAATGAAATATATGTAAAAATACACATGAAATAATATAAATTTGTATGAAAATATATATACAAATACACATAAAATAACATGAATTAGTATAAAAATATATATTCAAAATAAACATTAAATAATGTATAAAAATATATATACAAAGTACATATAAAATAATGTAAATTCGTATGAAAATAAATCAACAAAATACCAATAAAATAATATATATTTGAATAAAAAAAAAATTACAAAATACACATAACATAAGTAAAATTTGTATTAAAATATATACAAAAATACCCAGAAATAATTTGAATTTGTATGAAAATAGATATACAAAATACAAATAAAACTAGGTAAATTTCTTTTGAAATATATATACAAAATACCCATAAGATATTGTAAATTTGTGTCAACATATATTAACAAATACACGTAACGTAACGTAACGTAAATTTGTATAAAATATATATACAAAATACATATTAAATTAAGGAAAAATGTATAAAAAAAATATATGCAAAATACACATAGAATAATGTAAAATCGTATCAAAATAAATGAACAGAATATCAATAAAATAATGTAAATTTCTATGAAAATAAAGATGCAAAATACCCATAAAATAACGCATATTTGTATAAAAATATATATGCAAAAATACACATAAAATAGTTAAATTTGTATTAAAATAAATATACAAAATGCACATACAATAAGATAAATTTGTATTGAAATAGATATGCAAAATACACATCAAATAATGTAAATTTGTATTAAAATATATATACGAAAACACATAAAATAACGTAAATTTCTATGAAAATATATATAAAAAATACACATAAAATGATGTAAATACGTATAAAAATATATATACAAAATACACGTAAAATAAGGTAAATTCGTATCAAAATAAATAAACAAAATTCCAATAAAAGAATGT
This sequence comes from Eriocheir sinensis, assembly GCF_024679095.1. Lineage (NCBI taxonomy): Eukaryota > Metazoa > Arthropoda > Malacostraca > Decapoda > Varunidae > Eriocheir > Eriocheir sinensis. The sequence goes on from NW_026110850.1 coordinate 1,492,902, forward strand.
ATATTTGTAGGAAAATATATATACAAAATACAAATAAAATAACTAAAATTTGTATAAGAATATATAAAAAAATACACAAAAATAATTTAAATTTGTTTGAAAATAGATATGCAAAATACACATAAAGTTAGGCAAATTTGTATTGAAATACATATACAAAACACACATAAATAATGTAAATTTGTATGAAAATATATAAACAAATACACATAAAATAACGTAAATTTGGAAAAAAATATATATACAAAATATACATTAAATATTTTAAATATGTATAAAAATATATATACAAAATACTCATAAAATAATGTTAAATCGTATCAAAATAAATAAACAGAATATCAATAAAATAATGTAAATTTTTATGAAAATATATACACAAAATACACATAAAAAATGTAAATACGTAGAAAAATATATATACAAAATACTCATAAAATAATGTAAACTCGTATCAAAATAAATAAACAAAATTCCAATAAAAGAATGTATATTTGTAGGAAAATATATACACAAAATACAAATAAATTAACTAAAATTTGTATAAAAATATATAAAAAAATACACAAAAATAATATAAATTTGTTTGAAAATAGATATGCAAAATACACATAAAGTTAGGCAAATTTGTATTGAAATACATATACAAAACACACATAAATAATGTAAATTTTTATGAAAATATATAAACAAATACACATAAAATAACGTAAATTTGGAAAAAAATATATATACAAAATATACATTAAATATTTCAAATATGTATAAAAATATATATACAAAATACTCATAAAATAATGTTAAATCGTATCAAAATAAATAAACAGAATATCAATAAAATAATGTAAATTTGTATGAAAATAAAGATGCAAAATACCCATATAATAACGCATATTTGTATAAGAATATATATACAAAAATACATATAAAATAATTAAATTTGTATTAAAATAAATATACAAAATGCACACACAATAAAGTAAATTTGTATTGAAATAGATATGCAAAATACACATCAATAATGTAAATTTGTATCAATATATATATATATATATATATATATATATATATATATATATATATATATATATATATATATATATATATATATATATATCTATATATATATATATATATATATATATATATATATATATATATATATATATATATATATATATATATATATATACGAATACTCATCAAATAGAGTAAATTTCTATGAAATATACATACAAAATACATATAAAATGATGTAAATAGGTATAAAAATATATATACCAATTATGCCTCAAATAATGTATATTCTTATCAAAAAAAAAATAATTCCGATAAAAGAACGTATATTTGAAGGAAAATAAATATACAAAATACACATAAAGTAACGAAAATTTATATAAAAATATATACAAAAATAAACAAAAATAATTTCAATTTGTATGAAAATAGATATACAAAATACACATATAATTAGTTAAATTTGTATTTAAATACATATACAAATATATATATATATATATATATATATATATATATATATATATATATATATATATATATATATATATATATATATATATATATATATATATATATATATATATATATATATATATATATATATATATATATATATATATATATATATATATATATATATATATATATATATGTAAATGTGTATAAAATAAAAGATATACAAAATACACATAGAGTAATGTTAAATCGTATTGAAATAAATAAACAGAATATGAATAAAATAATGTAAATTTGTATGAAAATAAAGATACAAAATACTCATAGAATAACGCATATTTGCATAAAAATATATATACAAAAATACACATAAAATAATTTAATTTGTTTTAAAATAAATATTCAAAATGCACATACAATAAAGTAAGTTTGTATTGAAATAGATATATAAAATACACGTAAATAATGTAAATTTGTTTCAAAATATATATACGAATACACATAAAATAGAGTAAATTTCTATGAAAATATACATACACAATACATATAAAATGATGTAAATCAGTATAAAAAAAAAATATATATATATATATATATATATATATATATATATATATATATATATATATATATATATATATATATATATATATATATATATATATATCAAATACACCTAAAATAATGTAAATTCCTATCAAAATAGATAAACAAACCTCCGATAAAAAACATATATTTGTAGGAAAATAAATATACAAAATACACATAAAATAACGAAAATTTGTATAAAAATATATACAAAAAAAAAAAATAATATCAATTTGTGTGAAAATAGATATACAAAATGCACATATAATTAGTTAGATTTGTATTTAAATACATGTACAAAATACACATAAAATAATGTAAATTTGTATGAAATCAAAACAAATACACATAAAATAACGTACATATAAACATATAAACAAAATACCAATAAATTAATATAAATTTCTATGAGTAAACATATACAAAATACACATAAAATAACGCAAATTTCTATAAAAATGTATGTACAAAAATGCACATTAAACATATTTGCATGAAAATATATTTACAAAACACACATTAGATAATGTAAATGAGTATAAAAATATGTACAACATACCTATGAAATAATTTAAATTCGTATCAAATTAAATTAAGAAAATACCAATAAAATAATGATATTTTGAATGAGAATATATATAGAAAATACACATAAAATAACCTAAATACAAATGCAAATATACACATAAAATACTTTACAATTGAATGAAATAAATATACAAAATGAATATAAAATAAGGTAAATTTGTAAAAATGTAAAAATACACATAAAATAATATAAATTTGAATGAAAATATATATACAAATACACATAAAATAACATGAATTTGTATAAAATTTGTATCAAAATATATACGAATACACACAATAAAATAACCTAAGTTTTTATGAAAATGTATATACAAAATACACATAAAATAATTTAAATACGTAGAGAAATATATATACAAAATACACATAAAATAATGTAAACTCGTATCAAAATAAATAAACAAAATTCCAATAAAAGAATGTATATTTGTAGGAAAATATATATACAAAATACAAATAAAGTAACTAAAATTTGTATAAAAATATATACAGAAATACACAAAAATAATTTAAATTTGTTTGAAAATAGATATGCAAAATACACATAAAGTTAGGCAAATTTGTATTGAAATACATATACAAAACACACATAAATTAATGTGAATTTGTATGAAAATATATAAAAAAATACACATAAAATAACGTTAATTTGGATAAAATATATATACAAAATATACTTAAAATATTTTAAATATGTATAAAAATATATATATATATATATATATATATATATATATATATATATATATATATATATTTATATATATATATATATATATGTATATAAATATATATATTCAAAATACTCATAAAATAATGTTAAATCGTATCAAAATAAATAAACAGAATATCAACAAAATAATATAAATTTGTGTGAAAATAAAGATGCAAAATACCCATATAGTAACGCATATTTGTGTAAAAATATATATGGGTATTTTGCATCTCTATTTTCATACAAATTTACATTATTTTATTTATATTCTGTTTACTTATTTTGAAACGATTTTGCATTATTCTATGTGTATTTTGTATATCTATTTTTATACATATTTACATTATTTAATATATATTATGTATATATATTTGATGCAAATGTACGTTATTTTATATGTATTTGTTTATATATTTTATATATTTTATATTACATTATTTAATGTGTATTTTGTATATGTATTTCAATTCAAATTTGCCTAATTTTATGTGTAGTTTGCATATCTATTTTCAAACAAATTTAAATTATTTTTGTGTATTTTTGTATATATTTTTATACAAATTTTAGTTATTTTATTTGTATTTTGTAGATATATTTTCCTACAAATATACATTCTTTTATTGGAATATTGTTTATTCATTTTGATACGAATTTACTTTATTTTATGTGTATTTTAAATATATGTTTTTCTTCGTATTTACATTATTTTATGTGTATTTTGTATATATATTTTCAAAAAAATTTACGTTATTTTATTTTGTGTATTCTTATGTGTTTTGATACAAATTTATATTATTTTATGAGTATTTAGCATATCTATTTCAATAAAAATTTACCTTATTGTATGTGTATTTTGTATATTTATTTTAATACAAATTTAATTATTTGATGTGTATTTGTGTATATATATATTTTTTTAAATATGAGTAATTTTATGGGTATTTTACATCTTTGTTTTCATTTTTACATTACTTTATTGATATTCTGTACATTTATATTGATACAATTTTACATTATTCTAGGTGAATTTTGTATATATTTTCCTTACATATTTACATTATTTTATGTGTATTTTGTATATATATTTTTCTACGTATTTACATTATTTTATGTGTATTTTGAATACATATTTTCATAAAAAATTACGTTATTTTATTGTGTGTATTCGTATATATTTTGATACAAATTTTATACAAATTCATGTTATTTTATGTGTATTTGTATATATATTTTCATTCAAATTTATATTATTTTATGTGTATTTTTACATATATTTCATTACAAATTTACCTTATTTTATGTTTATTTTTTATATTTATTTCATTCAATTTTAAATTATTTTATGTTTATATTTGTATTTGTATTTAGGTTATTTTATATGTATTTTCTATATATATTTTCATCCAAAATTACATTATTTTATTGGTATTTTCTTAATTTAATTCGATACGATTTTAGATTATTTCTTAGGTATTTTGTATATATATTTTTATGCAAATTTACTTTATTTTATGTGCATTTTTGTACATATATTTTTATAGAAATTTCGTTATTTTATGTGTATTTTCTATATATTTTTTCATATAAATTTACATTATTTTATTGGTATTTTGTTTATTTATTTTGATACGAATTACATGATTATATGTGTATTTTGTGCATATTTTTTTATACGTATTTAGATTTTTTAATGTGTATTTTGTTTATATATATTTTTTTTTAATTTACGTTATTATATCTGTATTTGTATAATTTTTTTGATACAAATCTACATTATTTTATATATTTTATATATATATTTCAATTCAAATTTAGCTTACATTTTTATAAAATATATATACAAAATACACATAGAATAATGTAAAATTGTATCAAATAAATACACAGAATGTCAATAAAATAATGTAAATTTGTATGAAAATAAAGATGCAAAATACCCATCAAATAAAGCATATTTTTATAAAAATACATATGCAAAAATACACAAAGAATAATTAAATTTGTTTCAAAATTAATATACAAAATGAACAAACAATATACAAAATACCCATCAAATAAAGCATATTTTTATAAAAATACATATACAAAAATACGCAAAGAATAATTAAATTTGTTTTCTTCCCAACATCATATCTATGAAATTTATTTAATCGTGGAAGGAAGGATTGGCGATGAAAAACAATATAAATTATTATGTTTTCGTTTGAAATTGCCACACGATTGATGAAACCTATTTTACAAATTTATCAAAATCGCCCACACCCGCATGCAAAGGAGGACGACAATAGTCCTCTAGCCCGACGCTTATGGGTTAATATACAAAATGAACAAACAATACACAGAATGTCAATAAAATAATGTAAATTTGTATGAAAATAAAGATGCAAAATACCCATCAAATGAAGCATATTTTTATAAAAATACATATACAAAAATACACAAAGAATAATTAAATTTGTTTCAAAATTAATATACAAAACACACATAAAACAAGGTAAATTCATTTCAATATACATATACGAATACACATAAAAAAACGTAATTTTCTATAAAAATATATATAAAAAATACATACAAAAATACACAAAAATAATTTAAATATGTATGAAAATAAATATACAAAATACACATAAAATTAGGTAGATTTCTATTAAAATACATATACAAAATACATATAACATAATGTAAATTTGAATGAAAATATATAAACAAATACACTTTAAATAACGTAAATTTGTATAAAATACATATAAAAAATACACATTAAATAATGCAAATATGAATAAAAAAAAAAACATACAAAACACAAATAGAATAGTGCAAAATCGTATCAAAATAAATACACAGAATATTAATAAAATAATGTAAAATTGTATGAAAATAAAGATGCAAAATACCCATAAAATAAGGCATTTTTTAGAAAATATATATATACCAAAATACACATAAAATATTTAAATTGGTATTAAAATAAATATACAAAATGCACATTCATTAAGGTAAATTTGTATTGAAATAGATATGCAAAATACATATAAAACTATGTAAATTTGTTTAAAAATATATATACGAATACAAAAAATAACGTAGATTTCTATAAAAATATATATAAAAAATACACATAAAATTAAGTAAATACGTATGAAAAATGTATACAAAATACACATCTAAATTTGTATAAAAATATTTATACAAACACACATAAAATAACATGAATTTGTATAAAATTTGTATCAAAATATATACGAATACACACAAGAAAATAACGTAAATTTTTATGAAAATATATAAACAAAATACACATAAAATAATTTAAATACGTAGAAAAGTATATATACAAAATACACATAAAATAATGTAAATTCGTATCAAAATAAATAGACAAAACTCCAATAAAAGAATGTATATTTGTAGGAAAATATATATACAAAATACAAATAAAATATCTAAAATTTGTATAAAAATATATACAAAAATACACAAAAATAGTTTAAATTAGTTTGAAAATAGATATGCAAAATACACGTAAAATTAGGCAAATTTGTATTAAAATACATATACAAAATACACATAAAATAATGTAAATTTGTATGAAAATATATTAACAAATACACATAAAACAACGTAAATTCGGATAAAATATATATACAAAATAAACATTAAATAATGTAAATATATATAAAAAATATATATACAAAATACACATAGAATAATGTTAAATCGTATCAAAATAAATAAACAGAATATCAATAAAAAAATGTAAATTTGCATGAAAATAAAGATGCAAAATACCCATATAATAACGCATATTTGCATAAAAATATATATACAAAAATACACATAAAATAATTTAATTTGTATTAAAAAAATATACAAAATGCACATTCAATAAGGTAAATTTGTATTAAAATAGATATGCAAAATACATATAAATAATGTAAATTTGTATCAAAAGATATATACGAATAAACATAAAATAGAGTAAATTTCTATGAAAATACATATACAAAATACATATAAAATGATTTAAACAAATATAAAAATATATATACCAAATACCTCTAAAATAATGTAAACTCGTATCAAAATAAATAAACAAAATTCCGATAAAAGAAAGTATATTTGTAGGAAAATAAATATACAAAATACACATAAAATAGCGAAAATTTGTATAAAAATATATACAAAAAAAAAATTCAATTGGTATGAAAATAGATATACAAAATACACATATAATTAGTTATATTTGTATTTAAATACATGTACAAAATACACATAAAATAATGTAAATTTGTATGAAATGAAAACAAAGACACATAAAATAACATACATTTATATAGTATATATATATATATATATATATATATATATATATATATATATATATATATATATATATATATATATATATATATATATATATATATATATATATATATATATATATATATATATATATATATATATATATATATATATATATATATATATATATATATATATATATATATATATATATATATATATATACGAATACAAATAAAATAACGTACATTTCTATTGAAATATATATACAAAATACACATGAAATGAGGTAAATACGTATAAAAATATAAATACAAAATACATTAAATAATATAAATTCATGTCAAAATAAATAAACAAAATATCAATAAAAGAATGTGTATTTGTATGAAAATAGATACATAAAATACACATAAAATAACGTAAATTTCTATAAAACTATATACAAAAATACACAAAAATAATTTAAATTTATATGAAAATAAATATACAAAATACACATAAAATTAGGTAAATTTGTATTGATATACATATACAAAATACACTTAAAATAACGTAGATTTGTATAAAAAAAAAATATATATATATATATATATATATATATATATATATATATATATATATATATATATATATATATATATATATATATATATATATATATATATATATATATATATATATATATATATAGAAAATGCACATTAAATAATGAAAACATGTATAAAAAAATATCGATTTATGTAAAATCATATCAAAATAAATACACAGAATATTAATAAAATAATGTAAATTTGGATATACAAAATACACATAGAATAATATTAAATCGTATCAAAATAAATAAACAAAATATCAATAAAATAAAATAAATATGTATGAAAATAAAGATGCAAAATACCCATATAATAACACATATTTGTATAAAAATATATATACAAAAATACATATAAAATAATTAAATTTGTATTAAAATAAATATACAAAATGCACATACACTAAAGTAAATTTGTATTGAAATAGATATGCAAAATGCACATCAATAATGTAAATTTGTATTAAAATATATATATACGAATACTAATAAAATAGAGTAAATTTCTATGAAAATACATTTAAAATGATGTATATAAGTATAAAAATATACATACAAATATACCTCAAATAATGTAAACTCGTATCAAAATAAATAAACAAAATTCCGATAAAAGAACGTATATTTGTAGGAAAATAAATATACAAAATTCACATAAAGTAAAGAAAATTTATATAGAAATATATAGAAAAATACAATGTAAATTTGTTTCAAAACATATATACGAAAACATATAAAATAAAGTAGATTTCTATAGAAATATATATATTCAAAATACACATGAAATAATGTAAATACGTATATATATATATATATATATATATATATATATATACATATATATATATATATATATATATATATATATATATATATATATATATATATTTATATATATATATATATATATATATATATATATATATATATATATATATATATATATATATATATATATATATATATATACAAAATACACATTAAATAATGTAAGTTCGTGTCAAAATAAATAAACAAAATATCAATAAAAGAATGTGTATTTGTATGAAGAGCAATATACAAAATACACATAAAATAACCTAAATTTGAATAAAACTATATAAAAAAATAAACAAAAATAATTTAAATTTGTATGAAAATAAATATACAAAATACACATAAAATTAGGTAAATTTGTATTGAAATACATATACAAAGTACACATAAAATAATATTTTAATTTGAATGAAAATATATAAACAAATACACCTAAAATAACGTAAATTTTTATAAAACATATATACAAAATACACATTAAATAATGTTAATATGTATAAAAAAATATATACAAAACACAAATAGAATAATGTAAAATTGTATCAAAATAAATACACTGAATGTTAATAAAATAATGTAAATTTGTATGTAAATTAAGGTGCAAAATACCCATAAAATAACGCATTTTTTTATAAAAATATATATACCAAAATACACATAAAATATTTGAATTTGTATTAAAATAAATATACAAAATGCACATACAATAAGGTAAATTTGTATTGAAATAGATATGACAAATACATATAAAAATATGTAAATTTGTTTCAAAATATATAAAATAACGTAGATTTCTATAAATATAATTATACAAAATACACATATAGTCAAGTAAAAACGGATAAAAGAAATGTATACAAAATACACATAAAATAATGTAAATTCGTATCAAAATAAATAAACGAAATACCAATAAAGGAATGTGTATTTATATAAATATAAATATAGAAAATACACATAAAATAACGTAAATTTGTATAAAACTATATACAAAAATACACAAAAGTAACTAAATTTGTATGAAAATAGATATACAAAAAACATAAAATAAGCTAAATTTGAATTGAAATATATATACAAAATATATAAAATAATGTAAATTTGTATCAAAATATTTATACAAATACACATATAATAACGTAATTTTTTTTAAAAATATATAAACAAAATACTCATTAAATAATGTAAATTCGTATAAAAAATATGTACAAAATACACATATAATAATATAATTCGTATCAAAATAAATAAACAAAATACCAATGAAATAATGCAATTTTGTATGAGAAAACATATACAAAATACACATAAAATAACGCAAATTTCTTTAAAAGTATATGTACAAAAATGCACATAAGATAAGGTAAATTTGCATTAAAATATATATACAAAACACACAATAAATATTGTAAATGCGTATATAATATGTATACAAATACCTATCAATTAATCTAGATTCGTATCGAATTAAATTAACAAAATACCAATAAAATAATGTAATTTTGGATGAAAATATATATAGAAAATACACATAAAATAACCTAAATACGAATACAAATATACACATAGAATAATTTAAAATTGAATGAAATTAATATTCAAAATAAACATAAAATAAGGTAAATTTGTAATGAAATATATGTACAAAATACACATAAAATAATGTAAATTTGTATGAAAATATATATACAAATACACATAAAATAACATGAATTTGTATAAAAATATATTTTCAAAATAAACATTAAATAATGTGAATGCGTATAAAAATATATATACAAAGTACATATAAAATAATGTAAATTCGTATAAAAATAAATCAACAAAATACCAATAAAATAATATATATTTGAATGAAAATAAATTTACAATATACACATAACATAAGTAAAATTTGTATTGAAATATATACAAAAATACCGAGAAATAATTTGAATTGATATGAAAATAGATATGCAAAATACACATAAAACTGGGGTAAATTTCTCTGGAAATATATATATATATATATATATATATATATATATATATATATATATATATATATATATATATATATATATATATATATATATATCTATATATATATATATATATATATATATATATATATATATAAAATACCCATAAAATATTGTAAATTTGTGTCAAAATATATCAACAAATACACAAAAAAAATCGTAAATTTGTATAAAATATATATACAAAATACACTTTAAATAATGGAAAAGTGTATAAAAATATATATATACAAAATACGCATAGAATAATGTAAAATCGTATCAAAATAAATGAACAGAATATCAATAAAATAATACAAATTTCTATGAAAATAAAGATGCAAAATACCCATAAAATAACGCATATTTGTATAAAAATATATATAAAAAAATACACATAAAATAATTAAATTTGTATTAAAATACATATGCAAAATGCAAATACATTAAGATAAATTTGTATTGAAATAGATATGCAAAATACACACCAAACAATCTAAATTTGTATTAAAACACATAAAATAGCGTAAATTTCTATGAAAATATATATAAAAAATACACATAAAATGATGTAAATACGAATAAAAATATATATACAAAATACACCTAAAATAATGTAAATTCGTATCAAATTCAATAAACTAAATTTCAATAAAAGAATGTATATATGTAGGAAAATAAATATACAAAATAAAATATAAAATAACTAACATTTGTATAAAAATACATACAAAAATATACAAAAATAATTTCAATTTGTATGAAAATACAAATACAAAATACACATAAAATCACATAACTTTGTATTGAAATACATATAAAAAATACACATAAAATAATTTAAATTTGTATGAAAATATATAAACAAATAGACATAAAGTATATAAGTATAAAATATATATATATATATATATATATATATATATATATATATATATATATATATATATATATATATATATATATATATATATATATATATATATATATATAGAAAATGCACATTAAATAATATAAATATGTAAAATAAAATATATACAAAATACACATAGAACAATGTTAAATCGTATCAAAATAAATGAACAGAATATCAATAAAATAATGTAAAATTGTAAGAAAATAAAGATGCAAAATAATCATATAAAAAGCATATTTTTATGAAAATATATATACAAAAATACATATCAAATAGTTAAATTTGTATTAAAATAAATATAAAAAATATACATACAATATGGTAAATTTGTATTGAAATAGATATGCAAAACACACATCAAACAATGTAAATTTGTTGCAAAATATATCTACGAATAAACATAAAGAAACGTAAATTTCTCTTAATATATATATATATATATATATATATATATATATATATATATAGATATATATATATATATATATATATATATATATATATATATATATATATATATATATATATATATATATATATATATATATATATATATATATATATATATATATATATATATATATATATATATATATATATATATATATATGCTAATTATGAACTTTACATTTCTGCCTGAAATCGTGCCAAATCTATTCTCCGACTAACCAAAATTCTTTCATTAATAGAAAATGTCAAAACCTTGCTTTCTCTAGCTCTTCCCGTGACTTCTGGCATCTAGCCAAAACATCTCCTCCAACTTCACTTCTTCATCTTTCCTCCACTCCTCAGTCCTGACGGCAACACTGCCGTCTCATCTATCTAAGGCTGAACTCTTCTCTCAAACTTTTCTAAAAACTCCACTCTGGACGATTCTGGGCATATTCCTCCTACTCATCCCCCTCTGACTCCTTTATGCCTGTTATAAAGATTCTTCAAAATGATGTTTTCTATGCCCTCTCTGGCCTCAATCCTCAGAAGGCTTATGGACCTGATGGAGTGCCTCCTATTGTCCTTAAAAACTGTGCCTCCGTGCTGTCACCTGCCTGGTCAAACTCTTTCACCTCTGCCTGTCAACATCTACCTTTCCTTCTTGCTGGAAGTATGCCTTCATACAGCCTGTACCTAAGAAGGGTGACCGCTCCAATCCCTCAAACTACCGTCCTATTGCTTTACTTTCTTGTCTATCTAAAGCTTTTGAATCAATCCTTAACCGGAAGATTCAAAGCACCTTTCCACTTCTGACCTTCTATCTGATCGCCAGTATGGGTTCCGCAAGTGGCGTTCTACTGGTGATCTCCTAGCCTTCTTAACTGACTCTTGGTCATCCTCTCTTAGCCGTTTCGGTGAAACTTTTGCTATTGCGCTGGACATATCAAAAGCTTTTGATAGGGTCTGGCACAAATCTTTGCTTTCTAAACTACCCTCCTACGGTTTCTATCCTTCTCTTTGTACCTTTATCTCCAGTTTCCTTTCTGACCGTTCTATTTCTGCCGTGGTAGACGGTCACTGTTCTTCCCCTAAATCTATTAACAGTGGTGTCCCACAGGGTTCTGTCCTATCTACCACTCTTTTTCTGTTGTTCATTGATGATCTTCTTTCCAAAACTAACTGTCCTATCCATTCCTACTCCGATGATTCCACTCTGCATTATTCAACGTCTTTTAATAGAAGACCACACCTTCAGGAACTTAACGACTCAAGGCTGGAGGCTGCAGAACGCTTAGCCTCAGACCTTACTATTATTTCCGATTGGGGCAAGAAGAACCTGGTGTCCTTCAACGCCTCAAAAACACAGTTTCTCCACCTATCCACTCGACACAATCTTCCAAACAACTATCCCCTATTCTTTGACAACACCCAGCTATCACCTTCCTTAACACTAAACATCCTCGGTCTATCCTTAACTCAAAATCTCAACTGGAAACTTCATATCTCATCTCTTACTAAATCAGCTTCCTCGAGGCTGGGCGTTCTGTACCGTCTCCGCCAGTTCTTCTCCCCTGCACAGTTGCTGTCCATATACAGGGGCCTTGTCCGCCCTCGTATGGAGTATGCATCTCATGTGTGGGGGGGCTCCACTCACACAGCTCTTCTGGACAAAGTGGAGGCTAAGGCTCTTCGTCTCATCAGCTCTCCTCCTCATACTGATAGTCTTCTACCTCTTAAATTCCGCCGCAATGTTGCCTCTTTCTATCTTCTATCGATATTTCCACTGACTGCTCTTCTGAACTTGCTAACTGCACCCCCCTCCCCATTCCGCGGCCCTGCTGCACTCGACTTTCTACTCAAGCTCCCAATAGTGTCCAAATCCCTAATGCAAGGGGTTAACCAGCATCTTCACTCTTTCATCCCTCACGCTGGTAAACTCTGGAACAATCTTCCTTCATCTGTATTTCCTCCTGCCTACGACTTGAATTCTTTCAAGAGGAGGGTATCAGGACACCTCTCCTCCCGAAACTGACCTATCTTTCGGCCACCTCTTTGGATTCTTTTTAGGAGCGAGTAGCGGGCTTTTTTATTAATGTTTACTTTTGTGCCCTTTGAACTGTCTCCTTTGTTGTAAAAAAAATATATATATATATATATATATATATATATATATATATATATATATATATATATATATATATATATATATATATATATATATATATATATATATATATATATATATATATATATATATAATACAAATAAAATGATGTAAATACGTATGAAAATATATATACAAAATACATATAAAATAATGTAAATTCGTACCAAAATAAATAAACAAAATACCAATAGAAGAATGTGAATTTGTATTAAAATAAATATACAAAATATACATAAAATAACGTAAATTTGTATAAAACTCTATACAAAAATACACAAAAGTAATTTAAATTTGTATGAAAAGAGATATACAAAATATGTAAAAAATAAAATAAATTTGGAATGAGATATATATAAAAAATACATAAAATAATGTATATTTTTATCAAAATAATTAAACAAATACGCATAAAATAACGTAAATTTGTTTTAAAATATATATAAATATACAAAATATACATAAAATAACGTAAATTTGTATAAAACTCTATACAAAAATACACAATAAATAATTTAAATTTGTATGAAAATTAATATACAAAATACACATAAAATTACGTAAATTTGTATTGAAATACATATACAAAATACACATAAAATAATGTAAATTTGAATAAAAATATATAAACAAATACACTTAAAATAACGTAAATTTGTTTGAAATATATATTCAAAATACACATTAAATAATGTAAATATGTATTAAAAAATAAATACAAAAGACAAATAGAATAATGTTAAATAGTATCTAAATAAATACACAGAATATTAATAAAATAATGTAAATTTGTATGATAATAAAGATGCAAAATACCCATAAAACAACGCATTTTTTATGAAAATATATATACCAAAATATACATAAAATATTTAAATTTGTATTACAATAAATATACAAAATGCACATACAATAAGGTAAATTTGTATAGAAATTGATATGCAAAATACATATAAAACAATGTAAATTTGTTTCAAAATATATATACGAATACACATAAATTAACGTAGAATTCTATGAAAATATATATACAAAATACACATAAAATAAAGTAAATACGAATAAGAAAATGTATACAAAATACACATAAAATAATGTAAATTCGTATCAAAATAAATAAACAAAATGGCAATAAAAGTACTTGTACTTGTATAAATATAAATATACAAAATACACATAAATTAACGTAAAATTGTAAAAAACTATATACAAAAATAAACAAAAATAATTAAATTTGTATGAAAATAGATATTATATGTATTTCAATTAAAATTTGCCTAATTTTATGTGTAGTTTGCATATTTATTTTCAAACAAATTTATATTATTTTTGTGTATTTTTGTATATATTTTTATAAAAATTTTTGCTATTCTACTTGTATTTTTTATTTATATTTTCCTACAAATATACATTCTTTTATTGGAATTTTGTTTATTCATTTTGATACGAATTGACCTTATTTTATGTGTATTTTAAATATGTATTTTTCTACGTATTTACATTATTTTATGTATATTTTCATAAAAATTTACGTTATCTTATTTAGTGTATTCGTATATGTTTTGATACAAATTTATATTATTTATGTATATTTAGCATATCTATTTCAATAAAAATTTATCTCATTGTATGTGTATTTTGTATATTTATTTTAATACAAATTTAATTATTTGATGTGTATTTTTGTATATATATATATATATATATATATATATATATATATATATATATATATATATATATATATATATATATATATATATATATATATATATATATATATATATATATTTTTTTTAAATGAGTAATTTTATGGGTATTTTACATCTTTGTTTTCATTTTTACATTACTTTATTGATATTCTGTACTTTTATATTGATACAATTTTACCTTATTCTAGGTGTATTTTGTATATATTTTCCTTACATATTTACATTATTTTATGTGTATTTTGTATATATATTTTCTACGTATTTACATTATTTTATGTGTATTTTGTATATATATTTTTCACATACAAATTCATGTTATCTTATGTGTATTTGTATATATATTTTCATACTAATTTATATTATGTGTATTTTTACATATATTTCATTACAAATTTACCTTATTTTATGTTTATTTTTTATATTTATTTCATTTAATTTCAAATTATTTTATGTGTATATTTGTATTTGTATTTACGTTATTTTATATGTATTTTCTATATATATTTTCATCCAAAATTACATTATTTTATTGGTATTTTCTTAATTTAATTCGATACAAATTTAGATTATTTCATAGGTATTTTGTATACATATTTTTTTACTCGTTTACATTATTTAATATGTGTTTTGTATATATATTTTTATGCAAATTTACTTTATTTTATGTGCATTTTTGTACATAGATTTTTATAGAAATTTGCGTTATTTTACGTGTATTTTGTATATGTTTTCTCACACAAATTTACATTATTTTATTGGTATTTTGTTTATTTATTTTGATACGAATTACATGATTATATGTGTATTTTGTACATATTTTTTTATACGTATCTACGTTATATAATGTGTATTTTGTTCATATATATTTTTTTTTAAATTACGTTATTATATGTGTATTTGTATAAATATTTTGATTCAAATTTACATTATTTTATGTATTTTGTATATATATTTCAATTCAAATTTAGCTTACATTTTTATTAAATATATATACAAAATACACATGGAATAATGTAAAATTGTATCAAAAAAAATACACAGAATGTCAATAAAATAATGTAAATTTGTATGAAAATAAAGATGCAAAATACCCATAAAATAAAGCATATTTTAATAAAAATATATATACAAAAATACACATAGAATAATTAAATTTATATTAAAATTAATATACAAAATGAACAAAATATGGTAAATTTGTATTGAAACAGATATGCAAAACACACATAAAACAAGGTAAATTTATTTCAAAATATATATACGAATACACATAAAAAAACGTAATTTTCTATAAAAATAAATATAAAAAATACATACAAAAATACACAAAAATAATTTAAATTTGTATGAAAATAAATATACAAAATACACATAAAATTAGGTAAATTTGTATTAAAATACATATACAAAATACACATAAAATAATGTAATTTTGAATGAAAATATATTAACAAATACACTTTAAATAACGTGAATTTGTATAAAATATATATACAAAATACACATTAAATAATGTAAATATGATTGAAAAAAATATATACAAAACACAAATAGAATAGGGTAAAATCGTATCAAAATAAATACTCAGAATATTAATAAAATAATGTAAAATTGTATGAAAATAAAGATGCAAAATACCCATAAAATAACGCATTTTTTAGAAAATATATATATACCAAAATACACATAAAATATTTAAATTAGTATTAAAATAAATATACAAAATGCACATTCATTAAGGTAAATTTGTATTGAAATAGATATGCAAAATACATATAAAACTATGTAAATGTGTTTAAAAATATATATACGAATACAGAAAATAACGTAGATTTCTATAAAAATATATATAAAAAATACACGTAAAATTAAGTAAATACGTATAAAAAAATGTATACAATACACATCTAAATTTGTATGAAAATATTTATACAAATACACATAAATTAACATGAATTTGTATAAAATTTGTATCAAAATATATACGAATACACTCAAGAAAATAACGTAAATTTTTATGAAAATGTATTAACAAAATTCACATAAAATAATTTAAATACGTAGAAAAGTATATACACAAAATACACATAAAATAATGTAAATTCGTATCAAAATAAATGGACAAAATTCCAATAAAAGAACGTATATTTGTAGGAAAATATATATACAAAATACAAATAAAATATCTGAAATCTGTATAAAAATATATACAAAAATACACAAAAATAGTTTAAATTAGTTTGAAAATAGATATGCAAAATACACATAAAAGTAGGCAAATTTGTGTTAAAATACATATATAGAAAATACATATAAAATAATGTAAATTTGTATAAAAATATAATAACAAATACACATAAAACAACGTAAATTTGGAAAAAATAAGTATACAAAATAAACATTAAATAATGTAAATATGTATAAAAAAATATATACAAAATACATATAGAATAATGTTAAATCGTATCAAAATAAATAAACAGAATATCAATAAAATAATGTAAATTTGTATGAAAATAAAGATGCAAAATACCCATATAATAACGCATATCTGCATAAAAATATATATAAAAAAATACACATAAAATAATTTAATTTGTATTAAAATAAATATACAAAATGCACATACAATAAAGTAAATTTGTATTAAAATAGATATGCAAAATACACATAAATAATGTAAATTTGTATCAAAAGATATATACGAATACACATAAAATAGAGTAAATTTTTATGAAAATATCCATACAAAATACATATAAAATGATGTAAATAAATATAAAAATATATATACCAAATACCCCTAAAATAATGTAAACTCGTATCAAAATAAATAAACAAAATTCCGATAAAAGAAAGTATATTTGTAGGAAAATAAATATACAAAATACACATAAAATAGCGAAAATTTGTATAAAAATATATACAAAAAAACACAAAAATAATTTCAATTTGTATGAAAATAGATATACAAAATACACATATAATTAGTTAAATTTGTATTTAAATACATGTACAAAATACACATAAAATAATGTAAATTTGTATGAAATGAAAACAAATACACATAAAATAACATACATTTGTATAAAATATATATACAAAATATACATAGAATAATATAAAATCGTATCAAAATAAATACACAGAGTATCAATAAAATAATGTAAATTTGTATGAAAATAAAGATGCAAAATACCCATAAAATAAAGTATATTTTTTTAAAAATACTTATACAAAAATACACATAGAATAATTAAATTTGTATTAAAATTAATATACAAAATGCACGCGCAAAATTTAAATTTGTATTGAAAAAATATGCAAAAGACACATAAAACAGTGTAAATTTGTTTCAAAATATATATACGAACACACATAAAATAACGTTGATTTCTATAGAAATATATATACAAAATACACATGAAATGATATAAATACGTATAAAAATATATATACAAAATACACATTAAATAATGTAAATTCGTGTCAAAATAAATAAACAAGATATCGATAAAAGAATGAGTATTTGTAAGAAAATAGATATACAAAATACACATAAAATAACCTAAATTTGTATAAAAATATATACAAAAATACACAGAAAATAATTTAAACTTGTATGAAAATAAATATACAAAATACACATAAAATTAGGTAAATTTGTGTTGAAATACGTATACAAAATTCACATATAATAATGTAAATTTGAATGAAAATACATAAACAAATACACTTAAAATAACGTAAATTTGTATAAAATATATATATAAATTACAAATTAAATAATGTAAATATGTATAAAAAAATATATACAAAACACAAATAGAATAATGTAAAATCGTATCAAAATAAATACACAGAATATTAATAAAATAATGTAAATTTGTTTGAAAATAAAGAAGAAAAATACCCATAAAATAACGCATTTAAAAAAAAAATAGATATACCAAAATACACATAGAAAATTTAATTTTGTATTAAAATAAATATACAAAATACACATACACTAATTTAAATTTGTATTGAAATAGATATACAAAATACATATAAAACAATGTAAATTTGTTTCAAAATATATATACGAATACACATAAAATAACGTAGATTTCTATGAAACTATATATACAAAATACACATAAAATAAAGTAGATACGTATAAAAAATGTATTCAAAATACACATAAAATAATGTAAATTCGTATCAAAATAAATAAACAAAATACCAATAAAAGAATATGTATTTGTATAAATATAAATATAAAAAATACGAATAAAATAACGTAAATTTATATAATACTATATACAAAAATACACAGAAGAAATTAAATTTGTATGGAAATAGATATATAAAATACACACAAAATAAGCTAAATATGAATTGAAATATATATACAAAATACATAAAATAAAGCAAATTTGTATCAAAATATTTATAGAAATACACATATAATAACGTAAATATGTATAAAAATATATAAATAAAATACACATTAAATAATGTAAATACGTATAAAAAACATGTACAAAATACACATATAATAATGTTATTCGTATGAGAATGAATAAATAAAATACCAATAAAATAATGTAAATTTGTATGAGAAAACATATACAAAATACACATAAAATAAATTTGCATAAATATATATACATACAAAACACACATTAGATAATGTAAATGAGTATAAAAATATGTATACAAAATTCCTATGAAATAATCTAAATTCGTATCGAATTAAATTAAGAAAATACCAATAAAATAATGAATTTTGAATGAAAATATATATAGAAAATAAATATAAAATAACCTAAATACAGTTACAAATATACACATTAAATAACTAAAAATTTAATGAAATTAATATACAAAATAAACATAAAAAAAGGTAAATTAATAATGAAATGAATGTAAAAATACACATAAAATAATAAAAATTTGTATGAAAATATATATATACAAATACACATAAAATAACTTGAATTTGTATAAAATTAGTATCAAAATATATACGAATACACACAATAAAATAACGTAATTTTTTTATGAAAATGTATATACAAAATACACATAAAATAATTTAAATACGTAGAACATTATATATACAAAATACACATAAAATAATGTAAATTCCTATCAAAATAAATTAACAAAATTCTAATAAAAGAATGAATATTTGTAGGAAAATATATATACAAAATACAAATAAAAGAACTAAAATTTGTATGAAAATATATACAAAAATACACAAAAATAAATTAAATTTGTTTGAAAATAGATATGCAAAATACAAATAAAATTAGGAAAATTTGTATTGAAATACATATACAAAATACACATAAAATAAAGTAGGTTTGTTTAAAAATATATAAACAAATACACATTAAATGACGTAAATTTTGATAAAATATATATACAAAATAAACATTAAATAATGTAAATATGTATACAAAAAAATACAGAATACACAAAAATAGATATGCAAAATACATATAAACAATGTAAATTTGTTTCAAAATATATATACGATTACACATAAAATAAGGTAGATTTCTATAAAAATATATATACAAAATACACATAAAATGATGTAAATACGTATAAAAAAATATATACAAAATACACATAAAATAATGTAGATTCGTATAAAAATAAACAAAATACCAATAAAAGAATGTGTATATGTATAAATATAAATGTACAAAATACACATAAAATAACGAGAATTTATATAAAACTATATACAAAAATACACAAAAGTAGTTAAATTTGTATGAAAATAGATATACAAAAAACACATAAAATAATAGAAATATATATATATATATATATATATATATATATATATATATATATATATATATATATATATATATATATATATATATATATATAAATATATATATATATATATATATACAAAATACATAAAAATACGAAAATTTGTATAAAAATATATACAAAATACACAGAAGAATTAATTTGTATGAAAATAGATATATAAAATACACATAAAATAAGTAAATTTGAATTGAAATATATATACAAAATAAATAAGCAAAATAATATCAAAAATATTTAGACAAATACATATATAATAATGTAAATTTGTATAAAAACACATAAACAAAATACAAATAAAATAATATAAATTTGTATAAAATATATATACAAAATACACATATAATCATGTAATTCGTATGAAAATAAATAAACAAAATACCAATAATATAATGTAAATATGATAAACAGATACAAAATACATAAAATAACGCTAATTTTGCATAAAAATATATATACAAAATACATAAAATAAAGTAAATGCGTATAAAAAATATATATACAAAATACACATTAAATAATATAAATTGTATCAAAAATTAAATTAACAAAATACCCATAAAATAATGTAATTTTGGATGAAAATATATATACAAAATACACATAAAATAATTTAAAATTGCATAAAATGAATACATAAAATAAACATGAAATAATTTAAATTTGTATAAAAATATATATAAAAATAGACATAAAATAATGTAAATTTTATGAAAATATATATTCAAATACACATAAAATAACATGAATTTGTATAAAATTTGTATCAAAATATATACGAATATACACAATAAAATAACGTAAACTTTTATGAAAATATATATAAAAAATACATATAAAATAATGTAAATACTTAGAAAAATATATATACAAAATACACATAATGTAAATTCGTATCAAAATAAATCAATAAAATTCTAATAAAGGAATGAATATTTGTAGGAAAATATATATACAAAATACAAATAAAATAACTAAAATTTGTATAAAAATATATACAAAAATACACAAAAATAATTTAAATTTGTTTGAAAATAGATATACAAAATACACATAAAATTAGGCAAATTTGTATTGAAATACATATACAAAACACAAATAAAACAATGTAAATTTGTATGAAAATATTTAAACATATACACATAAAATAACGTAAATTTGGATAAAATATATATACAAAATATACATTAAGTGATGTAAATATGTATAAACATATATATACAAAATACACATAGAATAATGTTAAATCGTATCAAAATAA
Organism: Eriocheir sinensis; assembly: GCF_024679095.1. Classification (NCBI taxonomy): domain Eukaryota; kingdom Metazoa; phylum Arthropoda; class Malacostraca; order Decapoda; family Varunidae; genus Eriocheir; species Eriocheir sinensis. The sequence goes on from NW_026110850.1 coordinate 1,516,314, forward strand.
ATAAACAGAACATCAATAAAATAATGTAAATTTGTATGAAAATGAAGATGAAAAATACTCATATAATAACGCATATTTGTATAAAAATATATATACAAAAATACATATAAAATAATTAAATTTGTATTAAAATAAATATACGAAATCCACATACAAAGTAAATTTGTGTTGAAATAGATATGGAAAATTCACATCAATAATGTAAATTTGTATCAAAATATATATACGAATACTCATAAAATAGAGTAAACTTCTATGAAAATATTCATACAAAATACATATAAAATGATGTAAATAAGTATAAAAATATATATACCAAATATACCTCAAATAATGTAAATTCGTGTCAAAATAAATACACAAAATTCCGATAAAAAAAGTATATTTGAAGGAAAATAAATATACAAAATACACATAAAATAACGAAAATTTATATAAAAATATATACAAAAATACACAAAAATAATTTCAATTTGTATGAAAATAGAGATACAAAATACAAATATAATTAGATAAATTTGTAATTAAATATATGAACAAAATACACATAAAATAATGTAAATTTGTATGAAATCAAAAAACAAACACACATAAAGTAACGTACATTTGTATAAAATATATATACAAAATACACATACAATAATGTAAAATCGTATCAAAATCAATGCAGAGAATATCAATACATCATATAAAAATATAAAAATAAATATACAAAATATGCAATAAAATAATGTAAATTTGTAAAAAAAAAAAAAAAAAAAAAAAAAAAATTTCTATGAAAATATACATACAATTTTGGTATAAAATGATGTAAATAGTATAAAAATATATATACCAAATACACCTAAAATAATGTAAATTCGTATCATAAATAAACAAAATTTAAAAACGTATATATGTGGAAAATAAATATACAAAATACACAAAATAATTTAAATTTGTATGAAAATAAATATACAAAATACACAAAATTAATTAAATTTCTATGAAAATAGATATACAAAATACACATATAATAAGTTAAATTTGTATGTAAATATATGTACAAATACACATAAAATAATGTAAATTTGTATAAAATTAAAACAAATTCACATTAAATAACGTTCATTTGTATAAAAAAAATATACAAAATATACATAGAATAATGAAAAATCGTATAAAATTAAATACACAGAATATCAATAAAATAATGTAAATTTGTACGAAAATAAAGATGCAAAATACCCCTAAAATAAAGCATATTTTTTATAAAAATATATATACCAAAATACACATAAAATATTTAAATTTATATTGAAATAAATATACAAAATGCACATACAATAAGGTAAATTTGTATTGAAAGAATATGCAAAATACACATAAAACAATGTATATTTGTTTCAAAATATATATACGAATACACATAAAATAACGTAGATTTCTATAGAAATATATATACAAAATACACATGAAATTATGTAAATACGTATATAAATATATATACAAAATACATATTAAATAATGTAAATTGTGTCAAAATAAATAAACAAAATATCAATAAAAGAATGTGTATTTGTATGAAAATAGATAAACAAACACACTTAGATAATAAATTTGTATGATATATATATACAAAATACACATTATATAATGTAAATATGTATAAAAAATATATATACAAAAGACAAATAGAATAATGTAAAATAGCATCAAAATAAATACACAGAATATTAATAAAATAATGTAAATTTGTATGAAAATAAAGATGCAAAATACCCATAAAACAACACATTTTTTACGAAAATATATATACCAAAATACACATAAAATATTTAAATTTGTATTACAATAAATATACAAAATGCACATACAATAAGGTAAATTTGTATTGTAATAGATATGCAAAATACATATAAAACAATGTAAATTTCTTTCAAAATATATATACGAATACACATAAAATAACGTAGATTTCTATAAAAATATATACAAAATACACATAAAATGAAGTAAATACGTACAAGAAAATGTATACAAAATACACATAAAATAATGTAAATTCGTATCAAAATAAATAAACAAAATGTCAATAAAAGAATGTGTACTTGTATAAATATAAATATACAAAATACACATAAAATAAACATAAAATAAGGTAGATTTGTAATAAAATATATGTACAAAATAAACATAAAATAATGTAAATTTGTATGAAAATATATATACAAATACATATAAAATACTATGAACTTGTATAAAAATATATATACAAAATACATATAAAATAATGTAAATTTGTATAAAAATATATATACAAAATACATATAAAATAACGTAAATTGTATCAATATAAATCAACAAAATACCAATAAAATAATATAAATTTGAATGAAAATAAATTTACAAAATACACATAACATAATGTAAAATTTGTATTAAAATATATACAAAATACATAAAATAATTTGAATTTGTATGAAAATAGATACAAAATTGATAATCTGATTTTATATTATTTTTATAAAATCTGAATTTTGTTTATTGAATTTGAAATGAATTTTTTATTTTGTATATCTATTTTCATACAAATTAAAATACTTCTGTGTATTTTGTATATAGTTTTATAAATTTACATCATTAATGTGTATTTTGTATATTTATATTTATACAAATACATTCTTATTGGTATTTGTATATTTATTTTGATGAAATTACATTATTTAATGTATTTTGTATACATTTTTATACGTATTTACTATTTTATGTGTATTTGTATATATATTTTATAGAAATACACGTTATTTTATGTGTATTCGTATATATATTTTGAAACAAATTTACATTGTTTTATATGTATTTTGTATATCTATTTCAATACAAATTTACCTTATTGTATGTGTTTTTAAATATTTATTTTAATACAAATTTAATTTTTATGTGTATTTTGGTATATTAAATTTGTATTGAAAGAGATATTCAAAATACATATAAAACAATGTAAATTTGTTTCAAAATATATATACGAATACACATAAAATAACGTAGATTTCAATAAAAATATATACAAATACATAAAATGAAGTAAATACGTATAAAAAATGAATACAAAATACACATAAAAATCGTATCAAAATAAATAAACAAAATACCAATAAAAGAATGTGTATTTGTATAAATATAAATATACAAAATACACATAAAATATCGTAAATTTGTATAAAACTATATACAAAAATACACAGAAGTAATTAAATTTGTATGAAAATATATATACAAAATACAGCTAAAATAAGCAAAATTTGAATTGAAATGTACATACAAAATACATAAAATAATGTAAATCTGTATCAAAATATTTATACAAATACATATAATAACGTAGATTTGTTTAAAAATATATAAACAAAATACACATTAAGTAATGTAAATACGTATAAAAAATATATACAAAAATAAATAAACAATATAGCAATAAAATAATGTAAATTTGTATGAGAAAACATATACAAATAACGCAAATTTCTATATAAATATATGTACAAAAATGCACATAAAATAAAGTAAATTTGCATAAAAATATATATACAAAACACATACTAAATAACGTAAATGCTTACATAAAATAACGTAAATTTGTATAAAACTATATACAAAAATACACAAAAATAATTTAAATTTGTTTAAAAAGAAATATACAAAATACACATAAAATTAGGTAAATTTGTATTGAAATACATATGCAAAATCCCCTTCAAATAATGTAAATTTGAATGAAAATATATAAACAAATACACTTAAAATAACGTAAATTTGTATAAAATATATATGCAAGATACACATTAAATAATGTAAATGTGTATAAAAAAATATATACAAAAAACAAATAGAATAATGTAAAATCGTATCAAAATAAATACACAGAATATCAATAAAATAATGTAATTTTGTAAGAAAATAACGATGCAAAATTCAAAATTATCGCATTTTTAAAAATATATATACCAAAATACATAAAATATTTAAATTTGTATTGAAATAAATATACAAAATGCATATACAGTAAGTTAAATATGTATTGAAAGAGATATTCAAAAATACATATAAAACAATGTAAATTTGTTTCAAAATATATATACGAATACACATAAAATAAAGTAGATTTCTATAGAAATATATATACAAAATACATATGAAATTATGTAAATACGTATAAAAATATATATACAAAATACATATCAAATAATGTAAATTCGTGTCAAAATAAATAAACAAAATATCATGAAAAGAATGTGTATTTGTATAAAAATAGATAATAGATAATAAATTTGTATAAAATATATATGCAAGATACACATTAAATAATGTAAATATGTATAAAAAAGATATACAAAAAACAAATAGAATAATGTAAAATCGTATCAAAATAAGTACACAGAATATTAATAAAATAACGTAAATTTGTATGAAAATAAAGATGCAAAATTCCCATAAAATAGCGCGTTTTTTTTTTTAAATATATACCAAAATACACATAAAATATTTAAATTTGTATTGAAATAAATATACAAAATGCACATACAATAAGGTAAATTTGTATTGAAAGAGATATGCAAAAATACATATAAAACAATGTAAATTTGTTTCAAAATATATATACGAATACAAATAAAAAAACGTAGATTTCTATAAAAATATATTTACAAAATACACATAAAATTAAGTAAATACGTATAAAAAAATGTATACAAAATACACATAAAATAATGTAAATTCGAATTAAAACAAATAAACAAAATACCAATAAAAGAATATGTATTTGGATAAATATAAATATACTAAATACACATACAAAATAAACATAAAATAAGGTAGATTTGTAATAAAATATATGTACAAAATACACATAAAATAATGTAAATTTATATAAAAATATATATACAAATACACATAAAATACCATGAATCTGTATAAAAATATATATTCAAAATAAATATTAAATAATGTAGAAGCGTATAAAAATATATATACAAAGTACATATAAAATGAAAATTAAGATGCAAAATACCTATAAAATACACATAAAATATTTGAACTTGTATTAAAATAAATATACAAAATGCACATACAATAAGGTAAATTTGTATTGAAATAGATATGCAAAATACATAAAAAATAATGTAAATTTGTTTCAAAATATATATGGGAATACACATAAAATAACGTAGATTTCTATAAAAATACATATACAAAATACACATAAAATTAAGTAAATACGTATAAAAAAATGTATACAAAATACACATAAAATAATGTAAATTCGAATAAAGGTAAATAAACAATATACCAATAAAAGAATATGTATTTGTATAAATATAAATATACAAAATGCACATAAAATAACGTAAATTCATATAAAACTATATACATAAAATAACGCAAATTTCTATAAAAATATATGTACAAAAATGAACATTAAATAAATTTGCATAAAAATATATATACAAAACACACATTAGATAATGTAAATGAGTATAAAAATATGTATACAAAATACCTATAAAATAATCTAAATTCGTATCGAATTAAATTAAGAAATACCAATAAAATAATGTAATTTTGGATGAAAATATATATACAAAATACACATAAAATAACCTAAATACAAATACAAATATACACATAAAATAATTTAAAATTGAATGAAATAAATATACAAAATAAACATAAAATAAGGTAAATTTGTAATGAAATATATGAAAAAATACACATAAAATAATATAAATTTGTATGAAAATATATATACAAATACACATTATATAACATGAATTTGTATAAAATTTGTATCAAAATATATACTTATACACACAATAAAATAACGTAATTTTTTTATGAAAATGTATATACAAAATACACATAAAATAATTTAAATACGTAGAAAAATATATATACAAAAAACACATAAAATAGTGTAAATATGTATGAAAATATATAAACAAATACACATAAAATAATGTAAATTTGGATAAAAAATATATACAAAATTAACATTAAATAATGTAAATATATATATAAAAAAATATATAAAAAAACACATAGAATAATGTTAAATCGTATGAAAATAAATAAAGAGAATATCAATAAAATAATGTAAATTTGTATGAAAATAAAGATGCAAAATATCCATATAATAACGTATATTTGCATAAAAATATATATACAAAAATACATATAAAATAATTAAATTTGTATTAAAATAAATATACAAAATGCACGTACAATAAAGTAAATTTGTATTGAAATAGATATGCAAAATACACATTAATAATGTAAATTTGTATCAAAATATATATACGAATACTCATAAAATAGAGTAAATTTCTATGAAAATATACATACAAAATAGATATACAAAATACACATATAACTAGTTAAATTTGTATTTAAATACATGTACAAAAAACACATAAAATAATGTAGATTTGTATGAAATGAAAACAAATACATTTTATATAAAATATATATACAAAATACACATAGAATAATGTAAAATCATATCAAAATAAATACACAGAATATCAATAAAATAATGTAAATTTGTATGAAAATAAAGATGCAAAATACATATAAAATAAAGCATATTTTTATAAAAATACATATACAAAAATACACATAGATTAATCAAATTAATATACAAAATGCACATACAATAAGGTAAATTTGTATTAAAAAAATATGCAAAATACACATAAAACAATGTAAATTTGTTTCAAAATATATATACGAATACACATAAAATAACGCAGACTTCTATAGAAATATATATACAAAATACACTTGAAATAATGTAAATACGTATAAAAATATATATACAAAATACACATTAAATAATGTTAATTCTAGTAAAAATAAATAAACAAAATATCATGAAAAGAAAGTGTATTTGTATGAAAATAGATATACAAAATACACATAAAATAACCTACATTTGTATAAAACTATATACAAAATTACACAAAAATAATTTAAACTTGTATGAAAATAAATATACAAAAAACATATAAAATTAGGTAAATTTGTATTGAAATACATATACAAAATACACATAAAATAATGTAAATTTTTATGAAAATATATAAACATATAGACTTAAAATAACGTAAATTTGTATCAAATATATATACAAAAAACACATTAAATAATGTAAATATGTATAAAAAATATATACAAAACACAAATAAAATAATGTAAAATCGTATCAAAATAAATACAGAAAATATTAATAAAATAATGTAAATTTGTACGAAAATTAAGATGCAAAATACCCATAAAATAATGCATTTTTTATAAAAATATATATACGAGAAAACATAAAATATTTGATTTTGTATTTAAATAAATAGATATACAAAATACACATAAAATAAGCTAAATTTGAATTGAAATATATATACAAAATACATAAAATAATGTAAATTTGTATCAAAATACTTATACAAATACAAATATAATAACGTAAATTTGTATAAAAATATATAAACAAAATACACATTAAATAATGTAAATACGTATAAAAAAAAATGTACAAAATACACAAATAATCATGTAATTCGTATCAAAATAAATAGATAAAATACCAATAAAATAATGTAAATTTCTATGAGAAAATATACAAAATACATAAATAACGCAAATATCAATAAAAATATATATAATATAATATATTTTTATACATATTTAAAATATTAAATGTATATTTTGTATATATATTTTATCCAAATTTACGTTATTTTATATGTATTTGTTTATATATTTTCATACAAATTTACATTATTTTATGTGAGTTTTGTATATGTATTTCAATACAAATTTGTCTAACTTTATGTGTATTTTGCATATCTATTTTCAAACAAATTTAAATTATTTTTGTGTATTTTTGTATATATTTTTATACAAATTTTAGTTATTTTATTTGTTTTTTGTATATATATTTTCCTACAAATATACACTTTTATTGGAATTTTGTGTATTTAATTTTTTACGAATTTACATTATTTTATGTGTATTTTGTATATATATTTTCTACGTATTTAAATTATTTTATGTGTATTTTATATATACATTTTCAAAAAAATATACGTTATTTTATTGTGTGTATTCGTATATATTTTGAAACAAATTTTATACAAATTCATGTTATTTTATGTGTATTTGTATATATATTTTCATACAAATTTATATTATTATATGTGTATTCTTACATATATTTTATTACAAATTTACCCTATTTTATGTTTATTTTGTATATTTATTTCATTTAATATAATCAAATTTAAATTTATTGTATATGCATTTTGTATATTAATTTTAATAGAAATTTAATTATTCTATGTGTATTTTTAATATATATTTTAAAAATATGCTTTATTTTATGGGTATTTTGCATCTTTATTTTCATAGAAATTTACGTTATTTTATTGATATTCTATATTCATTTGATACGATTTGACATTATTCTATGTATTTTGTATATATTTTCATACAAATTTACGTTATTTATGTGTATTTGTTTATATATTTGACACAAATTTAAAATATTTTATATTTTGTATATATATTTCATAAAAAATTTACCTAGTTTTATATGTATTTTGAATATCTATTTCATTCAAACTCAAATTATTTTATGTATTTTGTATATATATTTCACACAAATTTTAGTTAGAGTTATGTGTATTTTGTAAATCTATTTTCATTCAAATATATATTATTTTATTGGTATTTGTTGATTTATATTGATACAATTTACATTATTTTATATGTACTTTTGTATACCTTTTATATTTTCATACAAATTTACCTTATTTTATGTTTATTTTGTATGTGTATTTTGTACATTTATATTTATACAAATACACATTCTTTTATTGGTATTTTGTTTATTTATTTTGTTTCGAATTTACATTATTTTATGTGTATTTTCTTTACATTTTTTTTATACGTATTTAGTTAATTTTATGTGTATTTTGTATATATATTTTTATAGAAATTACGTTATTTTATGTGTATTCCTACATATATTTTGAAACAAATTTACATTGTTTTATATGTACAATAAGGTAAATTTGTATTGAAATAGATATGCAAAATACATGTAAAGCAATGTAAATTTGTTTCAAAATATGTATACGAATACACATAAAATGACGTAGATTTCTATAAAAATATATATACAAAATACACATAAAATGAAGTAAATACGTATAAAAAATGTATACAAAATACACATAAAATAATGTAAATTCGTATCAAATAAATAAACAAAATACCAATAAAAGAATGTGTATTTGTATAAATATAAATATACAAAATACACATAAAATAACGTAAATTTATATAAAACTATATACAAAAATACACAGAAGTAATTAAATTTGTATGAAAATATATACAAAACACACAAAAAAAGCTAAATTTGATTTGAAATATATATACAAAATACATGAAATAAAGTAAATTGGTATCAAAATATTTATTCAAATACACATATAATAACGTAAATTTGTATGAAAATATATAAACAAAATAAACATTAAATAATGTAAATACGTATAAAAAAATGTGTACAAAATACACATATAATCATGTAATTCGTATCAAAATAAATAAACAAAATACCAATAAAATAATATAAATTTGTATGAGTAACCGTGTATAAATATAAATGTACAAAATACACATACAAAATAAACATAAAATAAGGTAATTTTGTAATGAAATATATGTACAAAATACACATAAAATAATGCAAATTTATATGAAAATATATATACAAATACACATACAATACCATGTATTTGTATAAAATTATATATTCAAAAGTACATATAAAAAAATGTAAATTCGTATCAATATAAATCAACAAAATACCAATAAAATAATATATATTTGAATGAAAATAGATTTACAAATACATAACATAACTAAAATGTGTATTGAAATATATACAAAAATACATAAGAATAATTTGAGTTTGTATGAAAATAGATATTCAAAATACACATAAAACTAGGTAAATTTCTTTTGAAATATATATACAAAATACCCATAAAATATTGTAAATTTGTGTCAAAATATATAAAAAAATACACATAAAATAAAGTAAATTTGTATGAAGAAAATATTTACAAAATACACATAGAATAATGTCAAATCGTATCAAAATGAATGAGCAGAATATCAATAAAATAACGTAAATTTGTATGAAAATAAAGATGCAAATACCATAAAATAAAGCATATTTTATAAAAAATACATATACAAAATACACATAGAATAATTAAATTTGTATTAAAATTAATATACAAATGCATATACAATAGTAAATTTGTATTGAAAAATATGCAAAATACACAAAGTGTAAATTTGTTTAAAAATCTATATACGAATACATAATATAACGTAGATTTCTATAGAAATATATGTACAAAATACACATGAAATGATGTAAATACGTATAAAATATATATAAAATACACATTAAATAATTTAAATTCTCGTCAAAATAAATAAACAAAATATCAATAAAAGAATGTGTATTTGTATGAAAATAGATATACAAAATACTCATAAATAACCTAAATTTGTATCAAGCTATATACAAAATACACAAAATATTTTAAATTTGTATGAAAATAAATATACAAAATACACATAAAATTAGGTAAATTTGTATTGAAATACATACACAAAATACACATAAAATAATGTAAATTTGAATGAAAATACATAAACAAATACACTTAAAATAACGTAAATTTGTATTAAAAAAATATGTGCAAAACACAAATAGAATAATGTAAAATCGTATCAAAATAAATATACAGAATATGAATAAAATAATGTAAATTTGTATGAAAATAAAGAAGCAAAATACCCATAAAATAACGCATTTTTTTTTATTTATAAAAATATATATACCAAAATACACATCAAAAAATTAAATTTGTATTAAAATAAATATACAAAAAACACATACAATAAGGTAAATTTGTATTGAAATTGATATGGAAAATACATATAAAACAATGTAAATTTGTTTCAAAATATATATACGAACATATAAAATAACGTAGATTTCTATAAAAATATATATACAAAATACACATAAAATGAAGTAAATACGTATAAAAAAATGTATACAAAATACACATAAAATAATGTAAATTTGTATCAAAATAAATAAACAAAATACCAATAAAAGAATGTGTATTTGTATAAATATAAAAATACAAAATACACATAAAATAACGTAAATTTTATAAAACTATATACAAAAATACACAGAAGTAATTAAATTTGTATGAAAATATATACAAAATACACACAGAATAAGTTAAATTTGAATTGAAATATATATACAAAATACATGAAATAAAGTAAATTTGTATCAAAATATTTATACAAATACACATATAATAACGTAAATTTGTATGAAAATATATAAACAAAATACACATTAAATAATGTAAATACGTATAAAAAATATGTACAAAATACACATATAATCATGTAATTCGTATCAAAATAAATAAACAAAATACCAATAAAATAATATAAATTTGTATGAGTAAACGTGTATGTTGCATATTTTTTCAATACAAATTTCCCTTATTATATACGCATTTTGTATATTAATTTTAATACAAATTTAATTATTCGATGTGTATTTTTGTATCTGTATTTGTAAATATATTTTTTTATGCTTTTTCATTATTTAATCTTTATTTTGAATATATATTTTTATACAAATTCATGGTATTTTATGTGTATTTGTAGATATATTTTTATATAAATTTACATTATTTTATGTGTATTTTGTACATATATTTTTTTACAAATCTACCTAATTTTATGTTTATTTTGTATGTGTATTTTGTATATTTATATTTATTCAAATACACATTCTTTTATTGGTATTTTGTTTATTTATTTTAATTCGAATTTACATTATTTTATGTTTATTTTGTATACATTTTTTTATACGTATTTACTTAATTTTATGTGTATTTTGTATATATATTTTTATAGAAATCTACGTTTTTTTATTTGTATTCGTATATATATTTTGAAACAAATTTACATTATTTTATATGTATTTTTGCATATCTTTTTCAATACAAATTTACCTTATTCTATGTGCATTTTGTATATTTATTTCAATGCAAATTTAAATATTTTTTGTGTATTTTGGTATATATATTTTTATAAGATTACGAAAATTTGATTAAAAATATATACAAAAAATCAAAAAAATAAATTTCAATTTGTATGAAAACAGATATACAAAATACACATATAATTAGTTAAATTTGTATTTAAATACATGTACAAAATACACATAAAATAATGTAAATTTGTATGAAATGAAAACAAATTCACATAAAATTCGCGTCAAAATAAATAAACAAAATATCAATAAAAGAATGTGTATTTGTATGAAAATAGATATACAAAATACACTTAAAATAACATAAATTTGTATCAAACTATATACAAAAATACACAAAAATATTTTAAATTTGTTTGAAAATAAATATACAAAATACAAATAAAATTAGGTAAATTTGTATTGAAATACATACACAAAATACACATAAAATAATGTAAATTTGAATGAAAATACATAAACAAATACACTTAAAATAACGTAAATTTGTATAAAAAAAATATGTACAAAACACAAATAGAATAATGTAAAATCGTATCAAAATAAATACACAGAATATTAATAAAATAATGTAAATTTGTATGAAAATAATGAAGCAAAATACCCATAAAATAACGCATTTTTTTTATTTATAAAAATATATATACCAAAATACCATACCTGGGCACTTCCGCACCTCGGTCCGGACCTCCGCGCCTCCGCACCTGCGGACCGCCAAACGAGGTGCGGAAGCCCGGAAGTGCGGAAAGTTTTCAAAGGTGCGGAAGTAACAGGTGCGGACAGGCGAAATTTTGGGTCCAGACTTCCGCACCTGAGATTTTCATTGATAAAAAAACGAAGACGACAAACAGTCCGCGGCATTACTTTCGTGCGTTTTGGCGGGCTGTGTGCTACCAGCTGATCACTGTGTCAAGTTTCTTTTTTCTTTTCAGAGTCTTTTGACTTTTAGTGATTCACTGCGATTGTTTAATGTTTAGAGTTAACAAAAAAACATGGACAGACACGTGAAAAGAGGTGATAGCGACAGGAGCAGGAGGGTGTCTGGGGATAGTAGCGTCAATAACGTGAGCTACAGAACCAGCACGCCTGCACCGTCAGCCTCCAGAGCCCCTACGCCGCTGGCGACGTCAGACATTTCCTTGTCTGACGTGGAGTTGGACCCCTCCCAGTGTAATGCCAGAATTTAATTAAGAATGAGAAGATGTAAATCAGGGAGGAATAAGTAGTTTTAAGTATTATAAGTAGATATAAGTGCCGCCAGAGATCCGTTACCACATAGAACATTCCAGACTCGCGCTTGAGATTTATATATATATATATATATATATATATATATATATATATATATATATATATATATATATATATATATATATATATATATATATATATATATATGTGAAGCTCTGATGTATTATTGCCTTGTACTATTTTGTTTTATTTTTGAGGTGTGGACTAGTTTTTTTCAGGCGCGCTTTAATAGTTTTGGGTACAGTAGCGGAGGTGCGGAGGACCAATAGCGGACCGAGAGAAAAACATTTAGGCGCGGAAGTACAGGTGCGGACTACCTGCGTCCGAGGTGCGGAGGAACGATAGCGGACTACCCCAAATCCAGTAGCGCGCCCACCTCTGCAAAATACACATCAAAAAATTAAATTTGTATTAAAATAATTATACAAAAAACACATACAATAAGGTAAATTTGTATTGAAATAGATATGCAAAATACATATAAAACAATGTAAATTTGTTTCAAAATATATATACGAATACATATAAAATAACGTAGATTTCTATAAAAATATATATACAAAATACACATAAAATGAAATAAATCCCTATAAAAAAATGTATACAAAAAACACATAAAATAATGTAAATTCGTATCAAAATAAATAAACAAAATACCAATAAAAGAATGTGTATTTGTATAAATATAAAAACACAAAATACACATAAAATAACGTAAATTTTATAAAACTATATACAAAAATACACAGAAGTAATTAAATTTGTATGAAAATATATACAAAATACACACAGAATAAGCTAAATTTGAATTGAAATATATATACAAAATACATGAAATAAAGTAAATTTGTATCAAAATATTTATACAAATACACATATAATAACGTAAATTTGTATGAAAATATATAAACAAAATACACATTAAATAATGTAAATACGTATAAAAAATATGTACAAAATACACATATAATCATGTAATTCGTATCAAAATAAATAAACAAAATACCAATAAAATAATATAAATTTGTATGAGTAAACGTTTATGTTGCATATTTTTTCAATACAAATTTCTCTTATTATATACGCATTTTGTATATTAATTTTAATACAAATTTAATTATTCGATGTGTATTTTTGTATCTGTATTTGTAAATATATTTTTATACGCTTTTTCATTATTTAATCTTTATTTTGAATATATATTTTTATACAAATTCATGGTATTTTATGTGTATTTGTATATATATTTTTATATAAATTTACATTATTTTATGTGTATTTTGTACATATATTTTTTTACAAATCTACCTTATTTTATGTTTATTTTGTATGTGTATTTTGTATATTTATATTTATTCAAATACACATTCTTTTATTGGTATTTTGTTTATTTATTTTAATTCGAATTTACATTATTTTATGTTTATTTTGTATACATTTTTTTATACGTATTTACTTAATTTTATGTGTATTTTGTATATATATTTTTTATAGAAATCTACGTTTTTTTATTTGTATTCGTATATATATTTTGAAACAAATTTACATTATTTTATATGTATTTTTGCATATCTTTTTCAATACAAATTTACCTTATTCTATGTGCATTTTGTATATTTATTTCAATGCAAATTTAAATATTTTTTGTGTATTTTGGTATATATATTTTTATAAGATTACGAAAATTTGATTAAAATTATATACAAAAAATCAAAAAAATAAATTTCAATTTGTATGAAAACAGATATACAAAATACACATATAATTAGTTAAATTTGTATTTAAATACATGTACAAAATACACATAAAATAATGTAAATTTGTATGAAATGAAAACAAATTCACATAAAATTCGCGTCAAAATAAATAAACAAAATATCAATAAAAGAATGTGTATTTGTATGAAAATAGATATACAAAATACACTTAAAATAACATAAATTTGTATCAAACTATATACAAAAATACACAAAAATATTTTAAATTTGTATGAAAATAAATATACAAAATACACATAAGATTAGGTAAATTTGTATTGAAATACATACACAAAATACACATAAAATAATGTAAATTTGAATGAAAATACATAAACAAATACACTTAAAATAACGTAAATTTGTATAAAAAAAATATGTACAAAACACAAATAGAATAATGTAAAATCGTATCAAAATAAATACACAGAATATTAATAAAATAATGTAAATTTGGATGAAAATAAAGAAGGAAAAAATACCCATAAAATAACGCATTTTTTTTATTTATAAAAATATATATACCAAAATACCATACCTGGGCACTTCGGCACCTCGGTCCGGACCTCCGCGCCTCCGCACCTGCGGACCGCCAAACGAGGTGCGGAAGCCCGGAAGTGCGGAAAGTTTTCAAAGGTGCGGAAGTAACAGGTGCGGACAGGCGAAATTTTGGGTCCAGACTTCCGCACCTGAGATTTTCATTGATAAAAAAACGAAGACGACAAACAGTCCGCGGCATTACTTTCGCGCGTTTTGGCGGGCTGTGTGCTACCAGCGGATCACTGTGTCAAGTTTCTTTTTTCTTTTCAGAGTCTTTTGACTTTTAGTGATTCACTGCGATTGTTTAATGTTTAGAGTTAACAAAAAAACATGGACAGACACGTGAAAAGAGGTGATAGCGACAGGAGCAGGAGGGTGTCTGGAGATAGAAGCGTCAATAACGTGAGTTAAAGAACCAGCACGCCTGCACCGTCAGCCTCCAGAGCCCCTACGCCGCTGGCGACGTCAGACATTTCCTTGTCTGACGTGGAGTTGGACCCCGCCCAGTGTAATGCCAGAATTTAATTAAGAATGGGAAGATGTAAATAAGGGAGGAATAATTAGTTTTAAGTATTATAAGTAGATATAAGTGCCGCCAGAGATCAGTTACCACATAGAACATTCCAGACTCGCGGTTGAGATTTATATATATATATATATATATATATATATATATATATATATATATATATATATATATATATATATATATATATATATATATATATATATATATATATATATATATATATATATATATATATATATATATATATATATATATATATATATATATATATATATATATATATATATATATATATATATATATTATTGCCTTGTACTATTTTGTTTTATTTTTGAGGTGTGGACTAGTTTTTTTCAGGCGCGCTTTAATAGTTTTGGGTTCAGTAGCGGAGGTGCGGAGGACCAATAGCGGACCGAGAGAAAAACATTTAGGCGCGGAAGTACAGGTGCGGACTACCTGCGTCCGAGGTGCGGAGGAACGATAGCGGACTACCCCAAATCCAGTAGCGCGCCCACCTCTGCAAAATACACATCAAAAAATTAAATTTGTATTAAAATAATTATACAAAAAACACATACAATAAGGTAAATTTGTATTGAAATAGATATGCAAAATACATATAAAACAATGTAAATTTGTTTAAAAATATATATACGAATACACATATAATAACGTAGATTTCTATAAAATATATATAAAATATACATAAAATGAAGTAAATACGTATAAAAAATGTATACAAAATACATAAAATAATGTAAATTCGTATCAAAATAAATAAACAAAATAGCAATAAAGAATGTATTTGTATAAATATAAATATAAAATACACATAAAATAACGTAAATTTATATAAAACTATATACAAAAATACACAGAAGTAATTAAATTTGTATGAAAATATATACAAAATACACACAAAATAAGCTAAATTTGAATTGAAATATATATACAAAATACATGAAATAAAGTACATTTGTATCAAAATATTTATACAAATACTCATATAATAACGTAAATTTGTATGAAAATATATAAACAAAATACACATTAAATAATGTAAATACGTATAAAAAGATATGTACAAAATACACATATAATCATGTAATTCGTATCAAAATAAATAAACATAATACCAATAAAATAATATAAATTTGTATGAGTAAACGTGTATGTTGCATATTTTTTCAATACAAATTTACCTTATTATATACGCATTTTGTGTATTAATTTTAATATATATGTATTTGAATATATATTTTGATACAAATTTACATTATTTTATGTATTTTCTATATTTATTTCAATTCAAATTTAGCTTATTTTATGTGTCTTTTGTATATCTATTTTCATACAAATTTAAATATTTTTGTTTATTTATGTATATAGTTTTATACAATTTTACGTTATTTTATGTGTATTTTGCATATTTATATTTATACAAGTAAACATTCTTTTATTGGCATTTAGTTTATTTATTTTGATGCGAGTTTACATTATTTTATGTGAATTTTGTATACATTTTCTTATACGTATTTATTTCATTTTATGTGTATTTTGTATATATATTTTTATAGAAATCTACGTTATTTTATGTGTATTCGTATATATATTTTGAAAAAAATTTACATTGTTTTATGTGTATTTTGCATATCTATTTCAATACAAATTTACCTTATTTTAAGTGCATTTTGTATATTTATTGTAATACAAATTTAAATATTTTATGTGTATTTTGGTATATATATTTTCATAAAAAATGCGTTGTTTTATGGGTATTTTGCATCTTTATTTTCATACAAATTTACATTATTTTATTAATATTCTGTGTATTTATTTTGATACTATTTTACATTATTCTATTTGTGTTTTGTATATATTTTTTTATACATATTTACATTATTTAATGTGTATTTTCTATATATATTTCATACAAATTTACGTTATTTTAAGTGTATTTGTTTATATATTTTCATTCAAATTTACATTATTTTATGTGTATTTTGTATATGTATTTCAATAGAAATTTAACTAGTTTTATGTGTATTTTGTATGTATATTTTTATACAAATTTAAACTATTTTTGTGTATTTTTTTAATAGAGTTTTATACAAATTTACAATATTTTATGTGTATTTTGTATATCTATTTTCATACAAATACACATTCTTTTATTGATATTTTGTTTATTTATTTTGATGCGAATTTACATTATTTAATGTGTATTGTGTATATATATTTTTATACGTATTTACGTCATTTCATGTATATTTTGTGTATATATTTCTATAGAAATCTGCGTTATTTTATGTGTATTCGTATATATATTTTGAAACAAATATACATTGTTTTATGTGCATTTTGTATATTTTTTCAATACAAATTTCCCTTATTGTACGTGCATTTTGCATATTAAATTTAATACAAATTTAATTATTCTATGTGTATTCTTGTATATGTATTTTAAAAAAAATATGCTTTATTTTATGGGTATTTTGCATCTTTATTTTCATACAAAATTACATTATTTTATTGATATTCTGTGTATTTATTTTGATACGATTTTACATTATTCTATGTATATTTTGTATATCTATTTTATACAAATGTACGTTATTTTATGTGAATTTGTTTTCATTTCATACAAATTTACATTATTTTATGTGTATTTTGTACATGTATTTAAATACAAATTTAACTAATTATATGTGTATTTTGTATATCTATTTTCATACAAATTGAAATTTATTTTTTTGTTTTTTTGTATATATTTTTATTCAAATTTTCGTAATTTTATGTGAATTTTGTATATTTATTTTCCTACAAATATACGTTCTTTTATCGGAATTTTGTTTATTTATTTTGATTCGAATTCTCATTTTTTTAGGTGTATTTGATATATATTTTTTTTATACTTATTTACATAATTTTACATGTATTTTGAATATGTTTTTTCATAGAAATTTACTCTATATGTATATACAAAAAAACACAAAAATAATTTAAATTTGTATGAAAATAAATTTACAAAATACAGATAAAACTAGGTAAATTTGTATTGAAATACATATACAAATTACACTTAAAATAATGTAAATTTGAATGAAATTATATAAACAAATACACTTAAAATGACGTTAATTTGTATAAAATATATATATATATATAAAATACACATTAAATAAAGAAACTATGTATAAAAAAATATATACGAAACACAAATAGTATAATATAAAATCGTATCAAAATATATACACAGAATATTAATAAAATAATGTACATTTGTATGAAAAGTAAGATGCAAAATACCTATAAAATAACGCATTTTTTTTTAAATTATATATACCAAAATACACATAAAATATTTGAATTTGTATTAAAATAAATATACAAAATGCACATACAATAAGGTAAATTTGTATTGAAATAGATATGCAAAAAACATATAAAACAATGTAAATTTGTTTCAAAATATATATACGAATACACATAAAATAACGTAGATTTCTATAAATATATATATACAAAAAACAAATAAAATTAAGTAAATACGAATCAAAAATGTATACAAAATACACATAAAATAATGTAAATTCGTATAAATATAAATAAACAAAATACCAATAAGAGAATGTGTATTTGTATAAATATAAATATACAAAATGCACATAAAATAACGTAAATTTGTATAAAACTATATACAAAAATACACAGAAGTAATTAAATTTGCATGAAAATAGATATACAAAATACACACAAAATAAGCTAAATTTGAATTGAAATATATATACAAAATACATAAAATAAAGTAAATTGTTTCAAAATATTTTAACAAATACACATATAATAACGTAAATTTGTGAAAAAAATATATAAACAAAATACACATTAATTAATGTAAATACGTATAAAAAATATTTACAAAATACACCAATAATCAAGTCATTCGTATCAAAATAAATAAACTAAAATCTAATTAAATATTGTAAATTTATATGAGAAATATATACAAAATACACATAAAATAACGTATTAAGTTTCTATAAAAATATATGTACAAAAATGCACATAAAATTAGTTTGCATAAAAAAAATTTATACAAAACACACATTAGATAATGTAAACGAGTATAAAAATATGTATACAAAATACCTATGAAACAATCTAAACTCGTATCGAGTTAAATTAAAAATATAACAATAAAATAATGTAATTTTGGATGAAAATATATATAGAAAATACACATAAAATAACCTAAATACAAATACAAATATACACATTAAATAATTTAAAATTGAATGAAATATATATACAAAATAAACAAAAAATAAGGTAAATTTGTAATAAAATATATAGAATACACATAAAATAATATAAATTTGTATAAAATATATATACAAATACACATAAAAAACATGAATTTTTGTATAAAATGTTTCAAAATATATACGAATACACAATAAAATAACGTAAATTTTATGAAAATGTATATATAAATACACATAAAATAGTTTAAATACGTAGAAAAATATATATAAAATACACATAAAATAATGTAAATTCGTAAAAATTAAATACACAAAATTCCAATAAAAGAATGTATATTTAGGAAAATATATACAAAAACAAATAAAATAACTAGAATTTGTAAAAAATATATACAAAATACACAAAATAATTTAAATTTGTTTGAAAATAGATATGCAAAATACACATAAAGTTAGGCAAATTTGTATTGAAATACATATACAAAACTCACATAAAATAATGAAAATATATATAAATATATATATATATATATATATATATATATATATATATATATATATATATATATATATATATATATATATATATATATATATATATATATATATATATATATATATATATATATATATATATATATATATATATATATATATATATATATATATATAGATTAAATATTTTAAATATGTATATAAATATATTATAATATATATATTTTTGATATTTGCGTTATTTATGTGAATTTTGTATATGTTTTCATAGAAATTTACATTATTTTATTGGTATTTTGTCTATTTATAATAAAACGAATAACATGATTATTTGTGTATTTTTTAAATATTTTTTATACATATTTACATAATATAATTTGTATATTGTTTATATATATTTATACAAATTTACGTTATTATATGAGTATTTGTATAGGTATTTTGATACAAATTTACATTATTTTATGTATTTTGTATATATATTTCAATTCAAATTTAGCTTATTTTATGTGTATTTTGTATATCTATTTATTTTAATACAAAATCAAATATTTTATGTTTTTTAGTATATATATTTTTATAAAAAAATCATTATTTTATGGGAATTTTGCATCTTAATTTTCATACAAATTTACATTATTTTATTAATATTTTCTGTATTTATTTTGATACGATTTTACATTATTTTATATGTGTTTTGTATATATATTTTTTATACATATTTACATTATTTAATGTTTTTTTTGTATATATATTTGATACAAATTTACGTTATTTTAAGTCTATATGTTTATATATTTTCATTCAAATTTACATTATTTTATGTGTATTTTGTATATGTATTTCAATACAAATTTACCTATTTTTTATGTTTTTTGTATATTTATTTTCATACAAGTTTAAATTATTTTTGTGTATTTTTGTATATAGTTTTATACAAATTTAGGTTATTTTATGTGTATTTTGTATATCTATTTTCATACAAATACACATTCTTTTCATGATATTTTGTTTATTTATTTTGACACGAATTAACATTATTTAATGTGTATTTTGTATATATATTTTTATACGTATTTACATTATTTCAAGTGTATTTTGTATATATATTTCAAAAGAAATCTGCGTTATTTTATGTGTATTCGAATATATATTTTGAAACAAATTTACATTGTTTTATGTGTATTTTGCATATTTTTTCAATACAAATTTACCTTATTGGATGTGCATTTTGTATATTAATTTTAATACAAATTTGATTAATCTATGTGTATTTTTGTATATGTATTTTTAAAAAAATATGTAAATAGTTAAATTTATTTAAATACATGTACAAAATACACATAAAATAATGTAAATTTGTATGAAATGAAAACAAATTCACATAAAATAACGTACATTTGTATAAAATAGATATACAAAATAATTTTATGTGTATTTTGTATATTTATTTTCATACAAATTTAAATTATTTTTGTGTATTTTTGTATATAGTTTTATACAAACTTAGGTTATTTTATGAGTATTTTGTATATCTATTTTCATACAAATACACATTTTTTTATTGATATTTTGTTTATTTATTTTGACGAGAATTTAAATTATTTAATGTTTATTTTGTATATATATTTTTATACGTATTTACATCATTTCATGTGTATTTTGTATATATCTTTCTATAGAAATCTACGTTATATTATGTGTATTCGTATATAGATTTTTAAACAAATTTACACTTTTATGTGTATTTTGCATATTTTTTCAATACAAATTTACCTTATTGTATATGCATTTTGTATATTAATTTTAATACAAATTTAATTATTCTATGTATATTTTTGTATATGTATTTTTATAAAAATATGCTTTATTTTATGGGTATTTTGCATCTTTATTTTCATACAAATTTACGTTATTTTATTGATATTCTGCTCATTCATTTTGATACGATTTGACATTATTCTATGTGTATTTTGTATATATTTTTCAAACAAATTTACGTTATTTTATGTGTATTTGTTTATATATTCTGACACAAATTTACAATATTTTATAGGTATTTTGTATATATATTTCAAAAGAAATTTACCTAGTTTTATGTGTATTTTGAATATCTATTTTCATACAAACTCAAATTATTTTTATGTATTTTTGTATATATTTCAATACAAATTTTAGTTATGTTATGTGTATTTTGTAAATCTATTTTCATTCAAATATATATTATTTTATTGGTATTTTGTTGATTTATATTGATACGAATTTACATTATTTTATATGTACTTTTTATAAATTTTTATACGCATTTACATTATTTAATATTTATTTTGAATATATAATTTTATACAAATTTATGGTATTTTATGTGTATTTGTATATATATTTTCATATAAATTTACATTATTTTATGTGTATTTTGTACATATATTTCATTACAAATTTTCCTTATTTAATGTTTATTTTGTATGTGTATTTTGTACATTTATATTTATACAAATACACATTCTTTTATTGGTATTTTGTTTATTTATTTTGTTTCAAGTTTATAATATTTTATGTGTATTTTGTTTACATTTTTTTATACGTATTTACCTAATTTTATGTGTATTTTGTATATATATTTTTATAGAAATCTACGTTATTTTATGTGTATTCGTATATATATTTTGAAACAAATTTACTTTGTTTTATATGTATTTTTGCATATCTCTTTCAATAGAAGTTTACCTTATTGTATGTGCATTTTGTATATTTATTTCAATACAAATTTAAATATTTTATGTGTATTTTGGTATATATATTTTTATAAGAAATGCGCTATTTGATGGGAACTCTGCATCTTTATTTTCATACAAATTTACATTATTTTATTAATATTCGGTGTATTTATTTTGATACGATCTTACATTATTCTATTTGTTTTTTGTATATATATTTTTTTATACATATTTACATTATTTAATGTATATCTTGCATATATATTTCATACAAATTTATTATCTATTATTTATTTTCATACAAATACACATTCTTTTCCTGATATTTTGTTTATTTATTTTGACACGAATTTACATTACTTAATTTGTATTTTATATATATATTTTTATACGTATTTACATAATTTCATGTGTATTTTGTATATATATTTCTATTGAAATCTACTTCATTTTATGTGTATTCGTATATATATTTTGAAACAAATTTACAATGTTTTATTTGTATTTTGCGTTTTTTTTTCAATACAAATTTACCTTATTGTATGTGTGCATTTTGTATATTAATTTTAATACAAATTTAATTATTCTATGTGTATTTTTGTATATGTATTTTTAAAAAAATATGCTTTATCTTATGGGTATTTTGCATCTTTGTTTTCATACAAATTTAAATTATTTTATTGATATTCTGTGTACTTATTTTGATACGATTTTACATTATTCTATGTATAACAAAAATAAATACAGAATACACAAAAATAGATATGCAAAATACATGTAAACAATGTAAATTTGTTTCAAAATATATATACGAATACACATGACATGGGTATTTTGAATCTTAATTTTCATACAAATTTACATTATTTTATTAATATTTTCTGTATTTATTTTGATACGATTTTACATTATTTTATTTGTGTTTTGTATATATTTTTTTATACATATTTACATTATTTAATGAGTTTTTTGTATATATATTTGATACAAATTTACGTTATTTTAAGTCTATATGTTTATATATTTTCATTCAAATTTACATTATTTTATGTGTATTTTGTATATGTATTTCAATACAAATTTACCTAATTTTATGTTTTTTGCATATTTATTTTCCTAAAAGTTTAAATTATTTTTGTTTATTTTTGTATATAGTTTTATACAAATTTAGGTTATTTTATGTGTATTTTGTATATCTATTTTCATACAAATACACATTCTTTTCATGATATTTTGTTTATTTATTTTGACACGAATTAACATTATTTAATGTGTATTTTGTGTATATATTTTTATACGTATTTACATTATTTCAAGTGTATTTTGTATATATATTTCTATAGAAATCTACGTTATTTTATGTGTATTCGTATATATATTTTGAAACAAATTTACATTGTTTTATGTGTATTTTGCATATTTTTTCAATACAAATCTACATTATTGTATATGCATTTTGTATATTAATTTTAATTCAAATTTGATTAATCTATGTGTATTTTTGTGTATGTATTTTTATAAAAATATGCTTTATTTTATGGGTATTTTGCATCTTTATTTTCATACAAATTTATATTATTTTATTGATATTCTGTGTATTTATTTGGTATGATTTTACATTATTCTATGTGTATTTTGTATATATATTTTATATAAAATGTATTTGTTTTCATTTCATACAAATCTACATTATTTTATGTGTTTTTTTTACATGTATTTAAATACAAATTTAACTAGTTATATGTGTATTTTGTATATCTATTTTGTATGTATATTTTCATAGAAATTTTCTCTATTTTATGAGTATTCGTATATATATTTTGATACAAATTTACATTATTGATGTGTATTTTGCATATCTATTTTAATACAAATTTTCTTTATTGTACGTGCATTTTGTATATTTATTTTAATACAAATTTAATTATTTTATATGTATTTTTGTATATATATTTTTATGCAAATATGCGTTATTATATGGATATTTTGCAGCTTTATTTTCATACAAATTTACATTATTTTATTGATATTCTCTTTATTTATTTTGATACGATTTAACATTATTCTATGTGTATTTTGTATATATTTTTTATACATATTTACATTATTTAAGGTTTATTTTGTATATATATTTTATCCAAATTTACATTATTTTATGTGTATTTGTTTATATATTTTTATACAAATTTCCATTATTTTATGTGTATTTTGTATATACATTTTCCTAAAAAAATTACGTTATTTTATTGTGTGTATTCGTATATATTTTGATACAAATTTTATACAAATTCATGTTATTTAATGTGTATTTGTATATATATTTTCATACAAATTTATATTATTTTATCTGTATTTTTTCATATATTTCATTACAAATTTAATTTATTTTATGTTTATTTTGTATATTTATTTCATTCAATTTTAAATTATTTTATGTGTATATTTGTATTTGTATTTAGGTTATTTTATGTGTATTTTGTATATATATTTTCATCCAAAATTACATTATTATATTAGTATTTTCTTAATTTAATTCGATACGAATTTAGATTATTTCATAGGTATTTTGTATACATATTTTTATACTCATTTACATTATCTAATGTCTGTTTTGTATATATATTTTTAAGCAGATTTATTTTATGTTCATTTTTGTACATATATTTTTATAGAAATTTGCGTTATTTTATGTATATAGTTTTATATAAATTAACGTTATTTTATGTGCAATTTGTATATTTATATTTATACAAATACACATTCTTTTATTCCTATATTGTTTATTTATATTTATACGAATTTACATTATTTTATGTGTATTTTGTATACATTTTTTTATACGTATTTACTTAATTTTATGTGTATTTTGTATATGTATTTTTATAGAAATCTACGTTATTTTGTGTGTATTCGCATATATATTTTGAAACAAATTTACATTATTTTATATGTATTTTGCATATCTATTTCAATACAAATTTACCTTATTGTATGTGCATTTTGTATATTTATTTTGATACAAATTAAAATATTTTATGTGTATTTTGGTATCAATAATTTTATAAAAAATGCGTTATTTTATAGGTATTTTGCATCTTAATTTTCATACAAATTTACATTATTTTATTAATATTCTGTGTATATATTTTGATACGATTTTATATTATTCTATTTGTGTTTTGTATATATTTTTTTTATACATATTTACATTATTTAATGTGTATTTTGTATATATATTTCATACAAATTTACGTTATTATATGTGTATTTGTTTATATATTTTCTTTCAAATTTACATTATTTTATGTGTATTTTGTATATGTATTTCAATAGAAATTAACCTAATTTTATATGTATTTTGTATAATTCTTTTCATACAAATTTAAATTATTTTTGTGTATTTTTTTATATAGTTTTATACAAATTTAGGTTATTTTATGTACGCATTTACATTATTTAATGTGTGTTTTGTATATATATTTTTATCCAAAGTTAATTTATTTTACGTTCATTTTTGGACATATATTTTTATAGAAATTAGCGTTATTTTATCTGTATTTGTATATGTTTTCTCATGCAAATTTACATTATTTTATTCCTATTTTGTTTATTTAGTTTGATACGAATTACATGATTATATGTGTATTTTGTACATATTTTTTATACGTATTTACATTACTTAATGTGTATTTTGTTTATATATTTTTAAACAAATTTACGTTATTAAATGTATTTTTATAAATATTTTGATACAAATTTACATTATTTTATGTATTATGTATATACATTTCAATTCAAATTTAGCTTATTTTATCTGTATTTTCTATATCTATTTTCATACGAATTTAATTACTTCTGTGTATTTTTGTATATGGTTTTATACAAATTGACGTTATTTTATGTGTATTTTGTATATTTATATTTATACAAATACACATTCTTTTATTGGTATTTTGTTTATTTATTTTGATACGAATTTACATTATTTTATGTGTATTTTGTATACATTTTTTTATACGTATTTACTTCGTTTTACGTGTATTTTGTATATATATTTTTATACAAATCTACGTTATTTTATGTGTATTCGTATATATATTTTGAAACAAATTTACATTGTTTTATATGTATTTTGCATATCTATTTCAATACAGATTTACCTTATTGTATGTGTATTTTGTATATTTATTTTAATACAAATAAATTTTTTTATGTGTATTTTTGCATATATATTTTTAAAAAATGCGTTATTTTATGGGTATTTTGCTTCTTTATTTTCATACAAATTTACATTATTTTATTAATATTCTGTGTATTTATTTTGATACGATTTTACATTATTCTATTTGTGTTTTGTATATATTTTTTATACAAATTTACGTTATTTTAAGTGTATTTGTTTATGTATTTTCATTCAAATTTACAGTATTTTATGTGTATTTTGTATATGTATTTCAATACAAATTTACCTAATTTTATGTATATTTTGTATATTTATTTTCATACAAATTTAAATTATTTTTGTGTATTTTTGTATATAGTTTTATACAAATTTATGTTATCTTATGTGTATTTTGTATATTTATTTTCATAAAAATACACATTCTTTTATTGACATTCTGTTTATTTATTTTGACGTGAATTTACATTATTTAATGTGTATTTTTGATATATATTTTTATACGTATTTACATCCTTTCATGTGTATTTTGTATATTTATAAAAAATGCGTTATTTTATGGGTATTTTGCATCTTTATTTTCTTACAAATTTACATTATTTTATTTACATTCTGTGTATTTATTTTAATACGATTTTACGTTATTCTATTTGTGTTTTGTATATATATATATATATATATATATATATATATATATATATATATATATATATATTTTATACAAATTTATGTTAATTTAAGTGTATTTGTTTATATTTTCATTCAAATTTACATTATTTTATGTGTATTTTGTATATGTATTTCTTTACAAATTTACCTAATTTTATGTGTATTTTGTATATTTATTTTCATACAAATTTAACTTATGTTTGTGTATTTTTATATATAGTTTTATACAAATTTACGTTATTTTATGTGTATTTTGTATATGTATTTTCATACAAATACACATTCTTTTATTGATATTTTAATTATTTATTTTGACACGAATTTACATTATTTAATGTGTATTTTGTATATATATTTTTATACGTATTTACAACATTTCATGTGTATTTTGTATATATATTTCTATAGAAATCTACGTTATTTTATGTGTATTCGTATATATATTTTGAAACAAATCTACATTATTTTATGTGTATTTTGTATATATATTTCATTATAAATTTGCCTTATTTTAAGTTTTTTTTATATCTATTTTCATTCAAATTCAAATCATTTTATGTGTATATATTTATTTGTATTTAGGTTATTTTATGTGTATTTTCTATTTATATTTTCATTCAAAATTACATTATTTTATCGGTATTTTGTTCATTTATTTAGATACGAATTTAGATTATTTCATGTGGATTTTCTATACATATACATATAGAGTAAATTTCTATGAAAATATATATTCAAACTACATATAAAATTATGTAAATAAGTATAAAAATATATATATCAAATACACCTAAAAAAAATGAAAATTCGTATCAAAATAAAGAAATAAAATTCCGATAAAAGAACGTATATTTGTAGGAAAATAAAAACACAAAATACACATAAAATTACGAAAATTTGAATAAAAATATATACAAAAATACACAAAATTAATTTCAATTTGTATGAAAATAGATATACAAAATACACATATAATTAGTTAAATTTGTATTTAAATACATGTACAAAATTCACATAAAATAATGTAAATTTGTATGAAATGAAAACAAATTCACATAAAATAACGTACATTGGTATAAAATAGATATACAAAATATACATAGAATAATGTAAAATCGTATCAAAATAAATACACAGAATGTCAATAAAATAATGTAATTTTGTATGAAAATAAAGATGCAAAATACCCATAAAATAAAGCATATTTTTATAAAAATACATATACAAAAATACACATAGAATAGCTAAATTTGTATTAAAATTAATATACAAAATGCACGTACAATAAGGTAAATTTGTATTGAAAAAATATGCAAAATGCACATAAAACAATGTATATTTGTTTCAAAATATATATACGAATACACATAAAATAACGTATATTTCTATAGAAATATATATACAAAATACACATGAAATGACGTAAATACGTATAAAAATATATATACTCAATACACATTAAATAGTATAAATTTGCATCAAAATAAATAAACAAAATATCAATAAAAGAATGTGTATTTGTATGAAAATAGATATACAAAATACACATAAAATATTGTAAATTTGTATAAAACTCTATACAAAAATACACAAAAAATAATTTAAATTTGTATAAAATATATATACAAAATACACATGAAATTAGGTAAATTTCTATTGAAATACATATACAAAATACAAATAAAATAATATAAATTTGAATAAAAATATATAAACAAATACACTTAAAATGACGAAAATTTGTATGAAATATATATAGAAAATACACATTAAATAATGTAAATATGTATAAAAAAATAAATACAAAACACAAATAGAATAATGTAAAATAGTATCGAAATAAATACACAGAATATTAATAAAATAATGTAAACTTGTATGAAAATAAAGATGCAAAATACCCATAAAACAACGCATTTTTTATGAAAATATATATACCAAAATGCACATAAAATATTTAAATTTGTATTACAATAAATATACAAAATGCACATACAATAAGGTATATTTGTATTGAAATAGATATGCAAAATACATATAAAACAATGTAAATTTGTTTCAAAATATACATACTTTCTATAAAATATATATACAAAATACACATAAAATGAAGTAAATACGTATAAGAAAATGTATACAAAATACACATAAAATAATGTAAATTCGTATCAAAATAAATAAACTAAATGCCAATAAAAGAATGTTTACTTGTATAAATATAAATATACAAAATACACATAAATTAACGTAAAATTGTATAAAACTTAATACAAAAATAATTAAATTTGTATGAAAATAGATATACAAAAGACACATAAAATAAGCTAAATTTGAATTGAAATAAATATAGAAAATACATAAAATAATGTAAATTTGTATCAAAATATATATTCAAATACACATATAATAACGTCAATTTGTATAAAAATATATAAACAAAATACACATTAAATAATGTAAATACGTATAAAAGATATGTACGTAATGTAAAAATTTATTAAATTAAAGATGCAAAATACCCATAAAATATCTCATATTTAAAAAAAAAATATATACAAAAATACACATAAAATAATTAAATTTGTATTAAAATAAATATACAAAATACACATACAATAAGGTAGATTTTTATTGAAATAGATATGCAAAAAACACATAAAATTATGAAAATTTTTATCAAAATATATACGAATACACACAATAAAATTACGTAAATTTTTATGAAAATATTTACAAAATACACATAAAATAATTTAAATACATAGAAAAATATATATACAAAATACACATAAAATAATGTAAATTCGTATCAAAATAAATAAACAAAATTTCCTCTAAAAGAATGTATATGTTTAGGAAAATATATATACCAAATACAAATAAAAAAAAATTGTATAAAAATAATACAAAAATACACAAAAATAATTAAAATTTGTTTGAAAATAGATATGCAAAATACAAATGAAATTAGGCAAATTTTTATTGAAATACATATACAAAATACACATAAACTAATGTAAATTTGTATGAAAATATATATACAAATACACATAAGATAACGTAGATTTCCATAAAATATATGTACAAAATATACATAAAATAATGTAAATATGTCTAAAAATATATATACAAAATACACAGAATAACGTAAAATCGTATCAAAATAAATAAACAGACATTCAATAAAATAATGTAAATTTGTATGAAAATAAAGATGCAAAATACCCATATAATAACGCATATTTGTTTAAAAATATATATACAAAAATACACATAAAATAATTAGATTTGCATTAAAATAAATATACAAAAGGCACATACAATAAAGAAAATTTGTATTGAAATAGATATGCGAAATACACATAAATAATGTAAATTTGTATCAAAATATATATACGAATACACATAAAATAGAGTAAATTTCTATGAAAATATATATTCAAAATACATATAAAATTATGTAAATAAGTATAAAAATATATATATCAAATACACCAAAAATAATGAAAATTCGTATCAAAATAAATAAACAAAATTCCGATAAAAGAACGTATATTTGTAGGAAAATAAATATACAAAATTCACAAAAAATTACGAAAATTTGAATAAAAATATATACTAAAATACACAAAATTAATTTCAATTTGTATGAAAATAGATATACATAATACACATATAATTAGTTAAATTTGTATTTAAATACATGTACAAAATACACATAAAATAATGTAATTTTGTATGAAATGAAAACAAATTCACATAAAATAACGTTCATACGTATGAAATATATATACAAAATATACATAGAATAATGTAAAATCGTATCAAAATAAATACACAGAATATCAATAAAATAAGGTAAATTTGTATGAAAATAAAGAAGCAAAATACCCATAAAATAAAGCATTTTTTTTATGAAAATACATATACAAAAATACACATAGAATAATTAAATTTGTATTAAAATTAATATTAAAAATGCACGTACAATAAGGTAAATTTATATTGAAAAAATATGCAAAATGCACATAAAACAATGTATATTTGTTTCAAAATATATATACGAATACACCTAAAATAACATATATTTCTATAGAAATATATATACAAAATACACATGAAATGACGTAAATACGTATAAAAATATATATACACAATACACATTAAATAATGTGAATTTGCTTCAAAATAAATAAACAAAATATCAATAAAAAATGTGTATTTGTATGAAAATAGATATACAAAATAATCATAAAATATTTTAAATTGATATAAAACTCTTTTTATTAAAATATATATACCAAAATAATAAAATATTTAAATTTGTATTACAATAAATATACAAAATGCACATACAATAAGGTAGATTTATATTGAAATAGATATGCTAAATACATATAAAACAATGTAAATTTGCTTCAAAATATATATACCAATACACATAAAATAACGTAGATTACTATAAAAATATATATACAAAATACACATTAAATGAAGTAAATACGTATAAGAAAATGTATACAAAGTACACATAAAATAATTAAATTTGTATTAAAATAAATATACAAAATACACATACAATAAGGTAAATCTATATTGAAATAGATATGCAAAATAAACATAAAATAATGTAAATTTGTATCAAAACATATACGAATACACACAATAAAATAACGTAAATTTTTATGAAAATATATATAAAAAATACACATAAAATAATGTAAATACGTAGAAAAATATATATACAAAATACACATAAAATTATGTAAATTCCACTAAAAGAATGTATATTTGTAGGAAAATATAAATACAAAATACAAATAAAATAACTAAAATTTGTATAAAAATATATAAAAAATGCATAAAAATAATTTAAATTTATTTGAAAATAGATATGTAAAATACACATAAAATTAGGCAAATCTGTATTGAAATACATATACAAATTACACAAAAAATATTGTAAATTTGTATAAAAATATATAAACAAATACACATAAAATAGCGTAAATTTATATAAAATATATATACAAAATATACATTAAATAATGTAAATGTGTATAAAAATATCTATACAAAATACACATAGAATAATGTAAAATCGTATCAAAATAAATAAACAGATTATCAATAAAATAATGTAAATTTGTATGAAAATAAAGAAGCAAAATACCCAAATAATAACGCATATTTTTACAAAAATACACATAAAATAATTAAATTTATATTAAAATAAATATACAAAATACACATACAATATGGTAAATTTGTATTGAAATAGATATGCAAAATAAACATAAATAATGTAAATTTGTATCAAAATATATATACGAATACCCATAAAATAGAATAAATTTCTATGAAAATATATATTCAAAACACAAATAAAATGATATAAATAAGTATAAAAATATACATATCAAATACACCTAAAATAATGTAAATTCGTATAAAAATAAATAAACAAAACTACGATAAAAGAACGTATATATGTAGGAAAAATAATATACAAAATATATTTGTATAAAAATATATACAAAAATACACAAAATTAATTTCAATTTGTATGAAAATAGATATACAAAATACTCATATAATTAAATAAATTTGTATTTAAATACATGTACAAAATATACATAAAATTAGGTAGATTTGTATTGAAATACATATACAAAATACACATAAAATAATATTTAAATTTGAATGAAAATATATAAAAAAATACACCTAAAATTACGTAAATTTGTATAAAATATATATAAAAAATACACATTAAATTTTGTAAATATGTATAAAAAAATATATATACAAAACACAAATAGAATAATGTAAAATAGTATCAAAATAAATACACAGAATGATATTAAAATAATGTAAATTTGTATGTAAATTAAGATGCAAAATACCCATAAAGAAACGCATTTTTTTTATAAAAATATATATACCAAAATACACATAAAATATTTGAATTTGTATTAAAATAAATATACAAAATGCACATACAATAAGGTAAATTTGTATTGAAATAGATATGCAAAATACATATAAAGCAATGTAAAATTTTTTCAAAATATATATACGAATACACACAAAATAACGTAGATTTCTATAAAAATATATACAAAATACACATAAAAAGAAGTAAATACGTATAAAAAAATGTATACAAAATACACATAAAATAACGTAAATTTGTATTAAACTATATACAAAAATACACAGAAGTAATTAAATTTGTATGAAAATATATATACAAAATAAAAATAAAATAAGCTAAATTTGAATTGAAATGTATATACAAAATACATAAAATAATGTAAATTTGTATCAAAATATTTACACAAATACACATTTAATAACGTTAATTTGTTTAAAAATATATAAACAAAATACACATTAAATAATGTAAACACGTATAAAAAATATGTACAAAATACACATATAATCATGTAATTCGTATCAAAATGAATAAACAAAATAGCAATAAAATAATAATAATAATAATAAATGGTCTATTCATTTGTAGGAAGCCATTAAATAATGTAAACTCGCGTCAAAATAAATAAACAAAATATCAATAAAAGAATGTGTATTTGTATGAAACTAGATATAGAAAATACACATAAAATAACCTAAATTTGTATAAAACTATATACAAAAAAACACAAAAATAAGTTAAATTTGTATGAAAATAAATATACAAAATACATATAAAATTAGGTAAATTTGTATTGAAATACATATACAAAATACATTTAAAATAATGTAAATTTGAATGAAATTATATAAAGAAATATACTTAAAATAACGTAAATTTGTATAAAATATATATAAAAAATACACATTAAATAATGAAAATATGTATAAAAAAATATATACAAAACACAAATAGTATAATATAAAATCGTATCAAAATATATACACAGAATATTAATAAAATAATGTAAATTTGTATGAAAACTAAGATGCAAAATACCTATAAAATAACGCTTTTTTTTAAAATTATATATACCAAAATACACAAAATATTTGAATTTGTATTAAAATAAATATACAAAATGCACATACAATAAGGTAAATTTGTATTGAAATAGATATGCAAAATACATATAAAACAATGTAAATTTGTTTCAAAATATATATACGAATACATATATAATAACGTAGATTTCTATAAAAATATATATACTAAATACACATAAAATTAAGTAAATACGAATAGAAAAAGTACACAAAATACACATAAAATAGTGTAAATTCGTATAAATATAAATAAACAAAATACCAATAAAAGAATGTGTATTTGTATAAATATAAATATACAAAATGCACATAAAATAACGTAAATTTGTATAAAACTATATACAAAAATACACAGAAGTAATTAAATTTGTATGAAAATAGATATACAAAATACACACAAAATAAGCTAAATTTGAATTGAAATATATATACAAAATCCATAAAATAAAGTAAATTGTTTCAAAATATTTTTAACAAATACACATATAATAACGTAAATTTGTATAAAAATATATAAACAAAATACACATTAAGAAATGTAAATACGTATACAAAAAATATGTACAAAATACACAAATAATCATGTCATTCGTATCAAAATAAATAAACAAAAAACTAATTAAATAATGTCAATTTGTATGAGAAAACATATACAAAATACACATAAAATAACGCAAATTTCTATAAAAATATATGTACAAAAATGCACATAAAATTAATTTGCATAAAAAATATATATACAAAACACACATTAGATAATGTAAATGAGTATAAAAATATGTATATAAAATACCTATGAAATAATCTAAATTCGTATCGAGTTAAATTAAGAAAATAACAATAAATTAATGTAATTTTGGATGAAAATATATATAGAAAACACACATAAAATAACCTAAATACAAATACAAATAAACACATTAAATAATTTAAAATTGAATGAAATAAATATACAAAATAAACATAAAATAAGGTAAATTTGTAATAAAATATATGTAAAAATACACATAAAATAATATAAATTTGTATGAAAATATATATACAAATACACATAAAATAACATGAATTTGTATAAAATTTGTTTCAAAATATATACGAATACACACAATAAAATAACGTAAATTTTTATGAAAATGTATATATAAAATACACAAAATAATTTAAATACGTAGAAAAATATATATACAAAATACATATAAATAATGTAAATTCGTATCAAGATAAAGGAACAAAATTCCAATAAAATATTGTATATTTGTAGGAAAATATCATACAAAATACAAATAAAATAACTGAAATTTGAATAAAAATATATACAAAAATAGACAAAAATAATTTAAATTTGTTTGAAAATAGATATGCAAAATACACATAAAGTTAGGCATATTTGTATTGAAATACATATACAAAACTCACATAAAATAATGTAAATTTGTATTAAAATATATATACAAATACACATAAAATAACGTAAATTTGGATAAAATATATATATACAAAATATACATTAAATATTTTAGATATGTATAAAAATATATTATATTATATATATTTTTATTGACATTTGCGTTATTTATGTGTATTTTGTATATGTTTTCTCATAGAAATTTACATTATTTTATTGGTATTTTGTCTATTTATTTTGATAAGAATTACATGATTGTTTTTGTATTTTGTAACATTTTTTTATAGGTATTTACATTATTTAATGTGTATTTTGTTAATATATTTTTTTACAAATTTACGTTATTATATGTGTATTTTTATAAGTATTTTGATAAAAATTTACATTATTTTATGTATTTTGTATATATATTTCAATTCAAATTTAGCTTATTTTATGTGTGTTTTGAATATCTATTTTAATACAAATTTAATTACTTTTATGTATTTATGTACATAGTTTTATATAAATTTACGCTATTTTATGTGTATTTTGTATATTTATATTTATACAAACACACATTCTTTTATTAGTATTTTTTTTATTTTTTTTTATACGAGTTTACATTATTTTATGTGTATTTTGTATACATTTTTATACGTATTTATTATTATATGTGTTTTTGTATATATTTTTTATACGTTATTTTACGTTATTTTAGGTGTAACATATTTAACAAATTTTTGAAACAAATTTACGTTGTTTTATTATGTATTTTCATGCATCTATTTCAATTATTGTATATGCATTTTGTATACTTATTTTTTACAAAATCAGATATTTTATGTGTTTTCGTATATATATTTTTATAAAATATGTTATTATTTTTATATTTTATCTTAATTTTCATAAAATTTATTATTTTATTAATATTTACATTATTCTATTTGTGGTTTGTAAATATGTATAAAAAATATATATACAAAATACAAATAGAATAATGTAAAATCGTATCATAATAAATACATAGAATGTAAATAAAATAATGTAAATTTGTATGAAAATAAAGATGCAAAATACCCATAAAATAACGCATTTTTTATAAATATACAAAATACACATGAAAGGATGTAAATACGTATAAATATATATATATATATATATATATATATATATATATATATATATATATATATATATATATATATATATATATCTATATATATATATATATATATATATATATATATATATACAAAATACACA
This sequence comes from Eriocheir sinensis, assembly GCF_024679095.1. Taxonomy (NCBI): domain Eukaryota; kingdom Metazoa; phylum Arthropoda; class Malacostraca; order Decapoda; family Varunidae; genus Eriocheir; species Eriocheir sinensis. The sequence continues at coordinate 1,554,604 of NW_026110850.1, forward strand.
TTAAGTAATGTAAATTCGTGTCAAAATAAATAAACAAAATATCAATAAAAGAATGTGTATTTGTATGAAAATATATATACAAAATACACACAAGATAAAATAAATTTGTATAAAACTATATACAAAAATACACAAAAATAATTTATATTTGTATGAAAATAAATATACAAAATACACATAAAATTAGGTAAATTTGTATTGAAATACATATACAAAATACACATAAAATAATGTAAATTTGAATGAAAATACATAAACAAATACACTTAAAATAACGTAAATTTGAATAAAAAAATATATACAAAACACAAATAGAATAATGTAAAATCGTATCAAAATAAATACACAGAATATTAAAAAAATAATGTAAATTTGAATGAAAATAAAGATGCAAAATACCCATAAAATAACGCTTTTTTTTTTTTGAAATATATTTATACAAAAATACACAAATTAATTTGTATTAAAATAAATATACAAAATACACATACAATAAGGTAAATCTGTATTGAAATAGATATGCAAAATACACTTCAATAATGTAAATTTGTATCAAAATACTCATAAAATAGAGTAAATTTCTATGAAAATAAAATAATGTAAGTTTGTATGAAAATAAAGATGCAAAATTCCCATAAAATAGCGCATTTCTTATAAAAATATATATACCAAAATACACATAAAATATTTAAATTTGTATTGAAATAAATATACAAAATGCACATACAATAAGGTAAATTTATATTGAATTTTCATTTTTTTTAGGTGTATTTGATATATATATTTTTATACTTATTTACATAATTTTATATGTATTTTCAATATATATTTTCATAGAAATTTACTCTATATGTATATGTATAGAAAATACACATGAAATAATCTAAATTCGTATCGAAATAAATGAACAAAATACCGATAAAATAATGTAATTTTTAATGAAAATATATATAGAAAATACACATAAAATAACGTAAATACAAATAAATATATACACATAAAATAATTTGAATTTGAATGAAAATAGATATAAAAATAAACATAAAATAAGGCAAATTTGTAATGAAATACATATACAAAATACACATAAAATAATGAAGATTTGTTTCAAAATATATATACGAATACACTTAAAATAACGTAGATTTCTATAGAAATATATATACAAAATACACATGAAATGATGTATATACGTATAAAAATATATATACAAAATACACATTAAATAATGTAAATTCGTGACAAAATAAATAAGGAAAATATCAATAAGAGAATGTGTATTTGTATGAAAATACATGTATAAAATACATATAAAATAACGTCAATTTGTATAAAACTATATATAAAAATACACAAAAAAAATAAATTTGTATGAAAATAAATATACAAAATACACATAAAATTAGGTAAATTTGTATTGAAATACATATACAAAATACACATAAAATAATGTAAATTTGAATGAAAATATATAAACAAATACACTTAAATTAACGTAAATTTGTATAAAATATATTTACAAAATACTCATTAAATAATGTAAATATGTACAAAAAATATATATACAAAACACAAATAGAATAATGTAAAATCGTATCAAAAAAAATACACAGAATGTTAATAAAATAATGTAAATTTGTATGAAAATAAAAATGCAAAATACCCATAAAATAACGCATTTTTTTTTTTAAATATATTTACAATAATACACATAAAAAATTTAATTTGTATTAAAATAAATATACAAAATACACATACAATAAGGTAAATCTGTATTGAAATAGATATGCAAAATATATATAAAACAATGTAAATTTGTTTCAAAATATATATACGAATACACATAAAATAACGTAGATTTCTATAAAAATATATAAACAAATAAATAAATGAATAAATGAAGTGAATACGCATAAAAAAATGTATACAAATTACACATAAAATAATGTAAATTCGTATCAAAATATATAAACAAAATACCAAAAAAAGAATGTGTATTTGTATAAATATAAATATACAAAATACACATAAAATAACGTAAATTTGTATAAAACTATATACAAAAACACACAGAAGTAATTAAATTCGTATGAAAATAGATATACAAAATACAGATAAAATAAGCTAAATTTGAATATAAATATATACCCAAAATACATGAAATAAAGTAAATTTGTATCAAAATATTTATACAAATACACATATAATAAATTTGTTTAAAAAAATATATACGAATACACATTAAATAACGTAGATTTGTATAAAAATATATATACAAAATAAACATAAAAATGAAGTAAATACGTATAAAAAAATGTATACAAATTACACATAAAATAATATAAATTCGTATCAAAATAAATAAACAAAATACCAAAAAAAGAATGTGTATTTGTATAAATATAAATATACAAAAAACACATTAAATAACGTAAATTTGTATTAAACAATATACAAAAATACACAGAAGTAATTTAATTTGTTTGAAAATAGATATACAAAATACACACAAAATAAGCTAAATTTGAATTGATATATATATATATATATATATATATATATATATATATATATATATATATATATATATATATATATATATATATATATATATATATATATATATATATATATATATATATATATATATATATATATATATATATACAAAATATATAAAATAAAGTAAATTTGTATCAAAATTATTATACAAATACACATATAATAAGGTAAATTTGTATGAAAATATATAAACAAAATACACATTAAATAATGTAAATACGTATAAAAAATATGTACAAAATACACATATAATCATGTAATTCGTATCAAAATAAATAAACAAAACACCAATGAAAAAATATAAATTTGTATGAAAAAACATATACAAATACACAAATAATCAAGTCATTCGTATCAAAATAAATAAACAAAAAACTAATTAAATAAAGTAAATTTGTATGAGAAAACATATACAAAATACACATAAAATATCGTTTTAAGTTTCTATAAAAATATATGTACAAAAATGCACATAAAATTAGTTTGCATAAAAAAATATATACAAAACACACATTAGATAATGTAAATGAGTATAAAAATATGTATACAAAATACCTATGAAATAATCTAAATTCGTATCGAGTTAAATTAAGAAAATAACAATAAAATAATGTAATTTTGGATGAAAATATATATAGAAAACACACATAAAATAACCTAAATACACATACACATATACACATTAAATATTTTAAAATTGAGTGAAATAAATATACAAAATAAACATAAAATAAGGTAAATTTGTAATAAAATATATGTAAGAATACACATAAAATATATAAATTTGTATGAAAATATATATTCAAATACACATAAAATAACATGAATTTGTATAAAATTTGTTTCAAAATATATACGAATACACACAATAAAATAACGTAATTTTTTTTGAAAATGTATATATAAAATACACATAAAATAGTTTAAATACGTAGAAAAATATATATACAAAAAACACATAAAACAATGTAAAATTCGTAAAAAATTAAATACACAAAATTCCAGTAAAAGAATGTATATTTGTAGGAAAATATATATACAAAATACAAATAAAATAACTAAAATTTGTATAAAAATATATACAAAAATACACAAAAATAATTTAAATTTGTTTGAAAATAGATACGCAAAATACACATAAAGTTAGGCAAATTTGTATTGAAATACATATACAAAACTCACATAAAATAATGTAAATTTGTATGAAAATATATAAGCAAATACATATAAAATAACGTAAATTTGGATAAAATATATATATACAAAATATACGTTAAATATTTTAAATATGTATAAAAATATATTATATTATATATATTTTTAGTGATATTTGCGTTATTTATGTGTATTTTGTATATGTTTTCTCATAGAAATTTACATTATTTTATTGGTATTTTGTCTATTTATTTTGATACGAATTACATGATTATTTGTGTATTTTTTACATTTTTTTATACGTATTTACATTATTTAATGTGTATTTTGTTTATATATTTTTATACAAATTTACGTTATTATATGTGTATTTGTATAGGTATTTTGATACAAATTTACATTATTTTATGTATTTTGTATATATATTTCAATTCAAATTTAGCTTATTTTATGTGTATTTTGTATATCTATTTATTTTAATACAAAATCAAATATTTTATGTTTTTTCGTATATATATTTTTATAAAAAAATGCGTTATATTATGGGTATTTTGCATCTTAATTTTCATACAAATTTACATTATTTTATTAATATTTTCTGTATTTATTTTGATACGATTTTACATTATTTTATTTGTGTTTTGTATATATTTTTTTTATACATATTTATATTATTTAATGTTTTTTTTTCTATATATATTTGATACAAATTTACGTTATTTTAAGTCTATATGTTTATATATTTTCATTCAAATTTACATTATTTTATGTGTGTTTTGTATATGTATTTCAATACAAATTTACCTATTTTTATATGTTTTTTGTATATTTATTATCATACAAGTTTAAATTATTTTTGTGTATTTTTGTATATAGTTTTATACAAATTTAGGTTATTTTATGTGTATTTTGTATATCTATTTTCATACAAATACACATTCTTTTCATGATATTTTGTTTATTTATTTTGACACGAATTAACATTATTTAATGTGTATTTTGTATATATATTTTTATACGTATTTACATTATTTCAAGTGTATTTTGAATATATATTTCTATAGAAATCTGCGTTGTTTTATGTGTATTCGTATATATATTTTGAAACAAATTTACATTGTTTTATGTGTATTTTGCATATTTTTTCAATACAAATTTACCTTATTGTATGTGCATTTTGTATATTAATTTTAATACAAATTTGATTAATGTATGTGTATTTTTGTATATGTATTTTTATAAAAATATGCTTTATTTTATGGGTATTTTGCATCTTTATTTTCATACAAATTTACATTATTTTATTGATATTCTGTGTATTTATTTTGATATGTTTTTACATTATTCTATGTGTATTTTGTATATATATTTTATATAAAATGTATTTGTTTTCATTTCATACAAATCTACATTATTTTATGTGTTTTTTGTACATGTATTTAAATACAAATTTAACTAGTTATATGTGTATATCTCTTTTGTATGTATATTTTCATAGAAATTTACTCTATTTTATGAGTATTCGTATATATATTTTGATAGAAATTTACATTATTAATGTGTATTTTGCATATCTATTTCAATACAAATTTACTTTATTGTACGTTTATTTTGTATATTTATTTTAATACAAATCTAATTATTTTATATGTATTTTTGTATATATATTTTTATGCAAATATGCGTTATTATATGGATATTTTGCATCTTTATTTTCATAGAAATTTACATTATTTTATTGATATTCTCTTTATTTATTTTGATACGATTTAGCATTATTCTATGTGTTTTTTGTATATATATCTTTTTATACATATTTACATTATTTAATGTTCAATTTGTATATATATTTTTTCCAAATTTACATTATTTTATGTGTATTTGTTTATATATTTTCATTCATATTTACATTATTCTATGTGTTTTTTGAATATATATTTTTCTACGTATTTAAATTATTTTATGTGTATTTTGTATATACATTTTCATAAAAAAATTACGTTATTTTATTGTGTGTATAAGTATATATTTTGATACAAATTTTATACAAATTCATGTTATTTAATGTGTATTTGTATATATATTTTCATACAAATTTATATTATTTTATGTGTATTTTTTCATATATTTCATTACAAATTTACCTTATTTTATGTTTATTTTGTATGTTTATTTCATTCAATTTTAAATTATTTTATGTGTATATTTGTATTTGTATTTAGGTTATTTTATGTTTATTTTGTATATAATTATATTTTCATCCAAAATTACATTATTTTATTGGTATTTCTTAATTTAATTCGATACGAATTTAGATTATTTTATAGGTATTTTGTATACATATTTTTATACTCATTTACATTATCTAATGTGTGTTTTTTATATATATTTTTATGCAAATTTATTTAATGTACATTTTTGTACATATATTTTTATAGAAATTTGCGTTATTTTATGTATATAGTTTTATATAAATTTACGTTATTTTATGTGCATTTTGTATATTTATATTTATACAAATACACATTCTTTTATTGGTATATTGTTTATTTACATTTATACGAATTTACATTATTTTATGTGTATTTTGTATACATTTTTTTATACGTATTTACTTAATTTTATGTGTATTTTGTATATGTATTTTTACTGAAATCTACATTATTTTATGTGTATTCGTATATGTATTTTGAAACAAATTAACATTATTTTATATGTATTTTGCATATCTATTTCAATACAAATTTACCTTATTGTATGTGCATTTTGTATATTTATTTTAATATAAGTTCAAATATTTTATGTGTATTTTGGTATCAATAATTTTATAAAAAATGCGTTATTTTATAGGTATTTTGCATCTTAATTTTCATTTTATATGTACTTTGTATATATATTTTTATACGCTTTTACATTATTTAATATTTATTTTGAATATATATTTTTATAAGGATTCATGGTATTTTATGTTTATTTGTATATATATTTTCATATAAATTTACATTATTTTATGTGTATTTTGTACATATATTTTATTACAAATCTACCTTATTTTATGTTTATTTTGTATGTGTATTTAGTATATTTATATTTATCCAAATACACATTCTTTTATTGGTATTTTTTTATTTATTTTAATTCGAATTTACATTATTTTATGTGTATTTTGTATACATTTTTTTATACGTATTTACTTAATTTTATGTGTATTTTGTATATATATTTTTATAGAAATCTACGTTCTTTTATTTGTATTCGTATATATATTTTGAAACAAATTTACATTGTTTTATATGTATTTTTGCATATCTCTTTCAATACAAATTTACCTTATTGTATGTGCATTTTGTATATCTATTTCAATACAAATTTAAATATATTATGTGTATTTTGGTATATATATATTTTTATAAGAAATGCGCTATTTTATGGGAATTTTGCATCTCTATATTTTCATACAAATTTACATTATTTTAATAATATTCGGTGTATTTATTTTGATACGATTTTACATTATTCTATTTTTTTTGTATATACTTTTTTTTATACATATTTACATTATTTAATGTGTATCTTGCATATATATTTTATACAAATTTATTTTCTATTATCTATTTTTATACAAATACACATTCTTTTCATGATATTTTGTTTATTTATTTTGACACGAATTTACATTATTTGATATGTATTTTGTATATATATGTTTATACGTATTTACATAATTTCATATGTATTTTTTATAAATATTTCTATAGAAATATACTTTATTTTATGTGTATTCGTATATATATTTTGAAACAAATTTACATTGTTTTATATGTATTTTTGAATATCTCTTTCAATACAAATTTACCTTACTGTATATGCATTTTGTATATTTATTTCAATACAAATTTAAATATTTTATGTGTATTTTGGTATATATATTTTTTAAAAAAATGCGATAATTTTTGGGAATTTTGCATCTTTATTTTCATACAAATTTACATTATTTTATTGATATTCTGTGTATTTATTTTGATACGATTTTACATTATTCTATTTGTTTTTTGTATATATTTTTTTTATGCACATTTACATTATTTAATGTGTATCTTGCATATATATTTTATACAAATTTACGTTATTTTAAGTGTATTTCTTTATATATTTTCATTGAAATTTACATTATTTGATGTGTATTTTGAATATGTAGTTCCATACAAATTTACCTAATTTTATGTGTATTTTGTATATTTCTTTTCAAACAAATTTAAAATATTTTTGTGTATTTTTGTATATAGTTTTATACAAATTTAGGTTGTTTTATGTACGCATTTACATTATTTAGTGTGTGTTTTGTATATATATTTTTATGCTAATTTACTTTATTTTATGTGCATTTTTCTACATATATTTTTATAGAAATTTGCGTTATTTGTATGTGTTTTCTCGTACAAATTTACTTTATTTTATTGCTATTTTGTTTATTTATTTTGATACGAATTACATGATTGTATGTGTATTTTGTACACATTACTTAATGTGTATTTGATACGAATTACATGATTGTATGTGTATTTTGTACACATTACTTAATGTGTATTTTGGTAATATATTTTTAAACAAATCTACGTTATTATATGTATTTGTATAAATATTTTGATACAGATTTACATTATTTTATGTATTTTGTATGTACATTTTAATTCAAATTTAGCTTATTTTAGCTGTATTTTGTATATATATTTTCATACAAATTTAATAATTTCTATGTATTTTTGTTTATAGTTTTATACAAATTTATGATATTTTATGTGTATTTTGTATATTTATATTTATACAAATACACTTTCTTTTACTAGTATTTTGTTTATTTATTTTGATACGATTTTTATGTGTAGTTTGTATTCATTTTTTTATAGGTATTTACTTCATTTTATGTTTATATATTTTTATAGAAATCTACGTTATTTTATGTGAATTCGTATACATATTTTGAAACAAATTTACATTGTTTTATATGTATTTTGCATATCTATTTCAATACAAATTTACCTTATAGTATGTGCATTTTTTTATATTTATTTTAATACAAATTTTAATATTTTATGTGTATTTTGGTATATATATTTTTTAAAAAAATGCGTTATTTTATGGCTATTTTGCATCTTTATTTTCATCATTATTTTATTAATATTCTGTGTATTTATTGTTGATACGATTTTACATTATTCTATTTGTGTTTTGTATATATTTTTTTATACATATTTGCATTATTTAATGTGTATTTTGTATATATATTTGATACAAATTTACGTTATTTTAAGTGTACATGCTAATATATTTTCATTCAAATTTCCATTATTTTATGTGTATTTTGTATATGTATTTCAATACAAATTTACCTAATTGTATGTGTATTTTGTATATTTATTTTCATACAAATTTAAATTATTTTTGTGTATTTTTGTATATAGTTTTATACAAACCTAGGTTATTTTATGAGTATTTTGTATATCTATTTTCATACAAATACACATTCTTTTATTGATATTTTATTTATTTATTTTGACGAGAATTTAAATTATTTAATGTGTATTTTGTATATATATATTTTTATGCGTATTTACATCATATCATGTGTATTTTTGTATATATATTTCTATAGAAATCTACGTTATTTTATGTGTATTCGTATATATATTTTGAAACAAATTTACACTTTTATGTGCATTTTGTATAATTTTTCAATATAAATTTACCTTATTGTACGTGCATTTTGTATATTAATTTTAATACACATTTAATTATTCTATGTGTTTTTTTGTATATGTATTTTTTAAAAAATATGCTTTATTTTATGGGTATTTTGCATCTTTATTTTCATACAAAATTACATTATTTTATTGATATTCTGTGTACTTATTTTGATACGATTTTACATTATTCTATGTATATTTTGTATATCTATTTTATACAAATGTACGTTATTTTTTGTGAATTTGTTTTCATTTCATACAAATTTACATTATTTTATGTGTATTTTGTACATGTATTTAAATGCAAATTTAACTAATTATATGTGTATTTTGTATATCTATTTTCATACAAATTGAAATTTATTTTTTTGTTTTTTTGTATATATTTTTATTCAAATTTTCGTAATTTTATGTGTATTTTGTATATTTATTTTCCTACAAATATACGTTCTTTTATCGGAATTCTGTTTATTTATTTTGATACGAATTTTATTTTTTTTAGGTGTATTTGATATATATATTTTTAAACTTATTTACATAATTTTAAATGTATTTTGAATATATATTTTCATAGAAATTTACTCTATATGTATATACAAAAAAACACAAAAATAATTAAAATTTGTATGAAAATAAATATACAAAATACACATAAAATTAGGTAAGTTTGTATTTAAATACATATACAAAATACACTTAAAATAATGTAAATTTGAATGAAATTATATAAACAAATACACTTAAAATAACGTTAATTTGTATAAAATATATATAAAAAATACACATTAAATAATGAAAATATGTATAAAAAGATATATACCAAACACAAATAGTATAATATAAAATCGTATCAAAATATATACACAGAATATTAATAAAATAATGTACATTTGTATGAAAACTAAGATGCAAAATACCTATAAAATAACGCATTTTTTATAAAATTATATATACCAAAATACACATAAAATATTTGAGTTTGTATTAAAATAAATATACAAAATGCACATACAATAAGGTAAATTTGTATTGAAATAGATTTGCAAAAAACATATAAAACAATGTAAATTTCTTTCAAAATATATACGAATACATAAAATAACGTAGATTTCTATAAATATATATATATATATATATATATATATATATATATATATATATATATATATATATATATATATATATATATATATATATATATATATATATATACAAAATACAAATAAAATTAAGTAAATACGAATCAAAAATGTATACAAGATACACATAAAATAATGTAAATTTATATAAATATAAATAAACAAAATACCAATAAGAGAATCTGTATTTGTATAAATATAAATATACAAAATGCACATAAAATAACGTAAATTTGTATAAAACTATATACAAAAATACACTGAAGTAATTAAATTTCCATGAAAATAGATATACAAAATACACACAAAATAAGCTAAATTTGAATTGAAATATATATACAAAATACATAAAATAAAGTAAATTCGTTTCAAAATATTTTTAACAAATACATATATAATAACGTAAATTTGTAAAAAAAATATATAAACAAAATACACATTAAGTAATGTAAATACGTATAAAATAATATTTACAAAATACACCAATAATCAAGTCATTCGTATCAAAATAAATAAACAAAAAACTAATTAAATAATGTAAATTTGTATGAGAAAACATATACAAAATACACATAAAATAACGTTTTAAGTTTCTATAAAAATATATGTACAAAAATGCACATAAAATTAGTTTGCATAAAAAAATATATACAAAACACACATTAGATAATGTAAATGAGTATAAAAATATGTATACAAAATACCTATGAAATAATCTAAATTCGTATCGAGTTAAATTAAGAAAATAACAATAAAATAATGTAATTTTGGATGAAAATTTATATAGAAAACACACATAAAATAACCTAAATACAAATACAAATATGCACATTAAATAATTTAAAATTGAATGAAATAAATATACAAAATAAACATAAAATAAGGTAAATTTGTAATAAAATATATGTAAGAATACACATAAAATAATATAAATTTGTATGAAAATATATATACAAATACACATAAAATAACATGAATTTGTATAAAATATTTCAAAATATATACGAATACACAATAAAATAACGTAAATTTTAATGAAAATGTATATATAAAATACAGTTTAAATACGTAGAAAAATATATATACAAAATGCACATAAAATAATGTAAATTCGTCAAAAATTAAATACACAAAATTCCAATAAAAGAATGTATATTTGTAGGAAAATATATATACAAAAAACAAATAAAATAACTAGAATTTGTATAAAATATATACAAAATACACAAAAATAATTTAAATTTCTTTGAAAATAGATATGCAAAATACACATAAAGTTAGGCAAATTTGTATTGAAATACATGTACAAAACTCACATAAAATAATGTAAATTTGTATGAAAATATATAACAAATTCACATAAAATAACGTACATTTGTATAAAATAGATATACAAAATAATTTTATGTATTTTGTATATTTTAATATGTATAAAAATATATTTTGTATTTTATATATAGTTTTATACAAACTTAGGTTATTTTATGTATTTTGTATATCTATTTTCATACAAATACACATTCTTTTATTGATATTTTGTTTATTTATTTTGACGAGAATTTAAATTATTTAATGTGTATTTTATATATATTTTTATACGTATTTACTTCATTTCATGTGTATTTTGTATATATATTTCTATAGAAATCTACGTTATATTATGTGTATTTTTAAACAAATCGAGACTTTTATGTGTATTTTGCATATTTTTTCAATACAAATTTACCTTATTGTATATGCATTTTGTATATTAATTTTAATACAAATTTAATTATTCTATGTGTTTTTTGTATATATATTTTATAAAATATGCTTTATTTTATGGGTATTTTGCATCTTTATTTTCATACAAATTTACATTTTTATTGATATTCTGCTCATTCATTTTGATACGATTTGACATTATTCTATGTGTATTTTGTATATATTTTTCAAATTTACGTTATTTTATGTATTTGTTTATATTTTCAGACACAAATTTACAATATTTTATGGGTATTTTGTATATATATTTCAAAAATTTACCTAGTTTTATATATTTTGAATATCTATTTTCATACAAACTCAAATTATTTTATGTATATTTGTATATATTTCAATACAAATTTTAGTTATGTTATGTGTATTTTGTAACTCTATTTTCATTCAAATATATATTATTTTATTGGTATTTTGTTGATTTATATTGATACGAATTTACATTATTTTATATGTACTTTTTATATATATTTTTATACGCATTTTGTTATTTAATATTTATTTGAATATATAATTTTAAACAAATTCATGGTATTTTATGTGTTTTTGTATATATATTTTCATATAAATATTCATTATTTTATGTGTATTTTGTACATATATTTCATAAAATTTACCTTATTTTATATGTATTTTGTATATTTATTTATACAAATTACATTATTTTATGTATGTATTTTTATATGTTTATTTTATTTTATGTATTTATTTATATATTTTATTTTATGTGTATTTGTTTATATTTTTAATAAATTTACCTAATTTTATGTGTATTTTGTATATATTTTATACAAATCTATTTATTTTGTATATTTTGTATATATTTGAATACAAATTTACATTATTTTATGTATTTTGTATATATCTTTTCAATAGAATACCTTATTTTATGTGTATTTGTATATTTATTTCATACAAATTTAAATATTTTATGTATTTTGTTATATATATTTTATAAAATTTACATTATTTATATGTGAATTTTGCATATATATTTTCATTCATATTTACATTATTTTATTAATATTTGTATATTTATTTTGATACAAATACATTATTTTATGTGTATTTTGTATATATATTTTATACAAATTTACATTATTTAATGTATTTTGCATATATTTATTTCATACATTATATTATTTATTATTTATTTTATATATTTTTATATTTATACATTTTTTCATGATATTTATTTTGTATATTTATTTTTACACAATTTACATTACTTAATATGTATTTTATATATATATTTTATATATATTTATACATAATTTCATGTGTATTTTGTATATATATTTCTATAGAAATCTACGTTATTTTATGTGTATTCGTATATATATTTTGAAACAAATTTATACTGTTTTATTTGTATTTTGCGTTTTTTTTCAATACAAATTTACCTTATTGTATGTGTGCATTTTGTATATTAATTTTAATACAAATTTAATTATTCTATGTGTATTTTTGTATATGTATTTTTAGAAAAAAATGTGCTTTATCTTATGGGTATTTTGCATCTTTATTTTCATACAAATTTAAATTATTTTATTGATATTCTGTGTACTTATTTTGATAAGATTTTACATTATTCTATGTATAACAAAAATAAATACAGAATACACAAAAATAGATGTGCAAAATACATATAAACAATGTAAATTTGTTTCAAAATATATATACGAATACACATGAAATAAGGTAGATTTCTATAAAAATATATATACAAAATACACATAAAATTAAGTAAATACGTATAAAAAATGTATACAAAATACACATAAAATAATGTAAATTAGTATCAAAATAAATAAACAAAATACATTAAATAATATAAATTTGTTTAAAATATATACAAAATACACATTAAATAATATAAATATATATAAAAAATACAAATATAAAATAATGTAAATAAAATAAAAATAAATAAACAAAATAATAAAAGAATATATAAATATATATATATATATATATATATATATATATATATATATATATATATATATATATATATATATATATATATATATATATATATATATAAAAAACACACATTAAATAATGTAAATGCGTACATAAAATAACCTAAATTTGTATAAAACTATATACAAAAATACACAAAAATAATTTAAATTTGTATGAAAAGAAATATACAAAATACACATAAAATTAGGTAAATTTGTATTGAAATACATATACAAAATACACATCAAATAATGTAAATTTGAATTAAAATATATAAACAAATACACTTAAAATAACGTAAATTTGTATAAAATACATATGCAAGATACACATTAAATAATGTAAATGTGTATAAAAAAATATATACAAAAAACAAATAGAATAATGTAAAATCGTATCAAAATAAATACACAGAATATCGATAAAATAATGCAAATTTGTATGAAAATAAAGATGCAAAATTCCCCAAAAAATATCGCATTTTTTATAAAAATATATATACCAAAATACACATAAAATATTTAAATTTGTATTGAAATAAATATACAAAATGCATATACAGTAAGGTAAATTTGCATTGAAAGAGATATTCAAAAATACATATAAAACAATGTAAATTTGTTTCAAAATATATATACGAATACACATAAAATAAAGTAGATTTCTATAGAAATATCTATACAAAATACATATGAAATTATGTAAATACGTATAAAAATATATATACAAAATACATATTAAATAATGTAAATTTGTGTCAAAATAAATAAACAAAATATCATGAAAAGAATGTGTATTTGTATGAAAATAGATAATAGATAATAAATTTGTATAAAATATATATTCAAGATACACATTAAATAATGTAAATATGTATAAAAAAGTATATACAAAAAACAAATAGAATAATGTAAAATCGTATCAAAATAAATACACCGAATATTAATAAAATAATGTAAATTTGTATGAAAATAAAGATGCAAAATTCCCATAAAATAGCGTATTTCTTATAAAAATATATATACCATAATACACATAAAATATTTAAATTTGTATTGAAATACATATACAAAATGCACATAGAATAAGGTAAATTTGTATTGAAAGAGATATGCAAAAATACATATAAAGCAATGTAAATTTGTTTCAAAATATATATACGAATACACATAAAATAACGTAGATTTCTATAAAAATATATACACATAAAATTAATTAAATACGTATAAAAAAATGTATACAAAATACACATAAAATAATGCAAATTCGAATTAAAATAAATAAACAAAATACCAATAAAAGACTGAGTATTTGGATAAAAATAAATATACAAAATACACATACAAAATAAACATAAAATAAGGTAGATTTGTAATAAAATATAAGTACAAAATACACATAAAATAATGTAAATTTATATGAAAATATATATACAAATACACATAAAATACCATGAGTTTGTATAAAAATATATATTCAAAATAAATATTAAATAATGTAAATGAGTATAAAAATATATATACAAAGTACATATGAAATAATATAAATTCGTATCAATATAAATCAACAAAACACCAATAAAATAATATATATTTGAGTGAAAATAAATTTACAAAATACACATGACATAACTAAAATTTGTATTAAAATACATACAAAAATACATAAAAATAATTTGAGTTTGTATGAAAATAGATATACAAAATACACATAAAACTACGTAAATTTCTTTTGAAATACATATACAAAATACACATAAAATAAGGTAAATTTGTATAAAACTATATACAAAAATACACAAAAATAATTTAAATTTGTATGAAAATAAATATACAAAATACACATAAAATTAGGTAAATTTGTATTGAAATACATATACAAAATACACATAAAATAATGTAAATTTGAAAAAAAATATATAAACAAATACACTTAAATTAACATAAATTTGAATAAAATATATATACAAAATACTCATTAAGTAATGTAAATATGTATAAAAAAAATATTTACAAAACACAAATAGAATAATGTAAAATTGTATCAAAATAAATACACAGAATATTAATAAAATAATGTAAATTTGTATGAAAATTAAAATGCAAAATAACCATTAAATAACGCATTTTTTATTAAAATATATTACCAAAATACACATAAAATATTTGAATTTGTATTTAAATAAAAATACAAAATGAACATACAACTAGGTAAATTTGTATTGAAATAGATATGCAAAATAAATATAAAACAATATAAATTTGTTTCAAAATATATATACGAATACACATAAAGTAACGTAGATTTCTATAAAAATATATATACAAAATACACATAAAATGAAGGAAATACATATAAAAAAATGTATAGAAAATACACTTAAAATAATGTAGATTCGTATCAAAATAAATCAACAAAATACCAATAAAAAAATGTGTATTTGTATAAATATAAATATACAAAATACACATAAAATAACGTAAATTTATATAAAACTATATACAAATAAACACATAAGTAATAAAATTTGTATGAAAATAGATATACAAAATACACACAAAATAAGCTAAATTTGAATTGAAATATATATACAAAATATATAAAATAATGTAAATTTGTATCAAAATATTTATACAAATACACATATAATAACTTAAATTTGTCTAAAAATATATAAACAAAATACACATTAAATAATGCAAATACGTATAAAAAAATATGTACAAAATACACAAATAATCATGTAATTCGTATCAAAATAAATAAACAAAATACCAATAAACTAATTTAAATTTGTATGAGAAAACATCTACAAAATACACATAAAATAACGCAAATTTCTATAAAAATATATGTACAAAAATGCACATAAAATAAAGTAAATTTGCATAAAAATATATACAAAAAACACATTAAATAATGTAAATGCGTATAACAATATGTATACAAAATACCTATGAAATAATCTAAACTCGTATCGAGTTAAATTAACAAAATATCAATAAAATAATGCAATTTTTTGATGAAATTGTGTAGGGAAAATACACATAAAATAATAATGTAGATTTGTAACAAAATATGTACGAATACACGCAATAAAATAACGTAAATTTTAATCAAAATATTTATACAAAATACACATAAAATAATGCAAATACGTAGAAAAATATATATACAAAATACACATAAAATAATGTAAATTCGTATCTAAATAAATAAACAAAATTACACTAAAAGAATGTATATTTGTAGGAAAATATATATACAAAATACAAATAAAATAACTAAAATTTTTAAAAAAATATATACAAAAATACACAAAAAAATTAAATTTGTTTGAAAATAGATATGCAAAATACACATAAAACTAGGCAAATTTGTATTGAAATACATATACAAAATACACATAAAATAATGTAAATTTGTATGAAAATATATAAACAAATGCACAAAATAAAGTAAATTTCCATAAAATATATATACATAATATACATTAAATAATCTAAATATGTATGAAATATATATACAAAGTACACATAGAATATTGTAAAATCGCATCAAAATAAATAAACAGAATATCAATAAAATAATGTAAATTTGTCTATGAAAATAAAGATGCAAAATACCGATAAAATAAAGCATATTATAATAAAAATACATATACAAAAATACACTTTGAATAATTAAATTTGTATTAAAATTAATATACAAAATGCACATACAATAAGGTAAATTTGTATTGAAAAAATATGCAAAATACAAATAAAACTGTAAATTTGTTTCAAATATATATACGAATACACATATAATAACGTAGATTTCTATAGAAATATATGTACAAAATATACATGAAATGATGTAAATACGTATAAAAACACATATACGAAATACACATTAAATAATGTAAATTCGCGTCAAAATAAATAAACAAAATATCAATAAAAGAATGTGTATTTGTATGAAAATAGATATACAAAATACACATAAAATAACCTAAATTTGTATAAAACTATATACAAAAATACCCAAAAATAATTTAAATTTGTATGAAAATAAATATACAAAATACACATAAAATTAGGTAAATTTGTATTGAAATACATATACAAAATACACATCAAATAATGTAAATTTGAATGAAAATATATAAACAAATACACTTAAAATAACGTAAATTTGTATAAAAAAAATATATGCAAGATACACGTTAAATAATGTAAATTTGTATAAAAAAAATATATACAAAAAGCAAATAGAATAATGTAAAATCGTATCAAAATAAATACACAGAATATCAATAAAATAATGTTAATTTGTAATGAAATAAAGATGCAAAATTCCCAAAAAATATCGCATTTTTTATAAAAATATATATACCAAAATACACATAAAATATTTAAATTTGTATTGAAATAAATATACAAAATGCATATACAGTAAGGTAAATTTGTATTGAAAGAGATATTCAAAAAAACATGTAAAACAATGTAAATTTGTTTCAAAATATATATACGAATACACATAAAATAAAGTAGATTTCTATAGAAATATATATAGAAAATACATATGAAATTATGTAAATACGTATAAAAATATACATACAAAATACATATTAAATAATGTAAATTCGTGTCAAAATAAATAAACAAAATATCATGAAAAGAATGTGTATTTGTATGAAAATAGATAATAGATAATAAATTTGTATAAAATATATATGCAAGATACACATTAAATAATGTAAATATGTCTAAAAAAGTATATACAAAAAACAAATAGAATAATGTAAAATCGTATGAAAATAAATACACCGAATATTATTAAAATAATGTAAATTTGTATGAAAATAAAGATGCAAAATTCCCATAAAATAGCGCATTTCTAATAAAAATATATATACCAAAATACACATAAAATATTTAAATTTGTATTGAAATAAATATACAAAATGCACATAAAGCAAGGTAAATTTGTATTGAAAGAGATTTGCAAAAATATATATAAAACAATGTAAATTTGTTTCAAAATATATATACGAATACAAATAAAATAACGTAGATTTCTATAAAAATATATATATAAAATACACATAAAATTAAGTAAATGTAAATTTGTTTCAAAATATATATACGAATACAAATAAAATAACGTAGATTTCTATAAAAATATATATACAAAATACACATAAAATGAAGTAAATACGTATAAAAAAATGTATACAAAATACACATAAAATAATGTAAATTCGAATTAAAATAAATAAACAAAATACCAATAGAAGAATGTGTATTTTTATAAATATAAATATACAAAATACACATACAAAATAAACATAAAATAAGGTAGATTTGTAATAAAATATATGTACAAAATACACATAAAATAATGTAAATTTATATAAAAATATATATACAAATATACATAAAATACCATGAATTTGTATAAAAATATATATTCAAAATAAATATTAAATAATGTAAATGCGTATAAAAATATATGTACAAAGTACATATAAAATAATGTAAATTCGTATCAATATTAATCAAAAAAACACCAATAAAATTGTATATATTTGAATGAAAATAAATTTACAAAATACAAATAACATAACTAAAATTTGTATGAAAATATATACAAAAATACATAGAAATTATTTGAGTTTGTATGAAAATAGATATACAAAATACACATAAAATTAGGTAAATTTCTTTTGAAATGTATATACAAAATACCCATAAAATATTGTCAATTTGTGTCAAAATAGATAAACAAATACACATAAAATAACGTAAATTCGTATGAAAAATATATACAAAATACTCATAGAATAATGTCAATTCGTATCAAAATGAAAGAGCACAATATCAATAAAATAATGTAAATTTGTATGAAAATAAAGATGCAAAATACCCATAAAATAAAGCATATGTTTATAAAAATACTGATACAAAAATACACATCGAATAATTAAACTTGTATTAAAATTAATATACAAAATGCGTATAATAAGGTAAATTTGTATTGAAAATGCAACATACACGTTTACTCATACAAATTTACATTATTTTATTGGTATTTTGTTTATTTATTTTCATTCGAATTACATGATTATATGTGTATTTTGTATATATATTTTTATACGTATTTACATTATTTAATGTGTATTTTGTTTATATATTTTTATACAAATTTACGTTATTATATGTGTATTTAAATTATTTTATGTGTATATTTGTAATTGTATTTAGGTTATTTTATATTTGTTTTCTATATATATTTTCATTCAAAATTACAATATTTTATTGGTATTTTCTTAATTTAATTCGATACGAGTTTAGATTATTTCATAGGTATTTTGTATAAATATTTTTATACTCATTTACATTATCTAATGTGTGTTTTGTATATATATTTTTATTCAAATTTATTTTATGTGCATTTCTATACATATATTTTATAGAAATTTACGTTATTTTATGTGTATTTTGTATATGTTTTCTCATACAAATTTCCATTATTTTATTGGTATTTTGTTTATTTATTTTCATTCGAATTACATGATTATATGTGTATTTTGTATATATATTTTTATACGTATTTACATTATTTAATGTGTATTTTGTTTATATATATTTATACAAATTTACGTTATTATATGTGTATTTATATAAATATTTTGATACAAATTTGCTTTATTATATGTATTTTATATATATATTTCAATTCAAATTTAGTTTATTTTGTGTGTATTTTATATATCTATTTCCATACAAATTTAATTATTTCTGTGTATTTTTGTATATAGTATTATATAAATTTACGATATTTTATGCGTATTTTTTATATTTATATTTATACAAATACACATTCTTTTATTGGTATTTTGTTTATTTATTTTGATACGAATTTACATTATTTTATGTGTATTTTGTATACATTTTTTTATACGTACTTACTTCATTTTATGTGTATTTTGTATATATATTTTCATAGAAATCTACGTTATTTTATGTGTATTCGTATATGTATTTTGAAACAAATTTACATTGTTTTATATGTATTTTGCATATCTATTTCAATACAAATTTAAATTAGTGTATGTGTATTTTCTATAAATATTTTAATACAAATTTAAATATTTTATGTGTATTTTGGTATATATATTTTTATAAGAAAATGCGTTATTTTATGGGTATTTTTCTTCTTTATTTTCATTTTATTTTATTTTGTTACGATTTTACAATATTCTACTTGTGTTTTCTATATATTTTTTTTATATATATTTACATTATTTAGTTTGTATTTTGTATATATATTTTATACAAATTTACGTTATTTTAAGTGTATTTGTTTATGTATTTTCATTCAAATTTACATTATTTTATGTGTATTTTGTATACGTATTTCAACACAAATTTACCTAATTTTATGTGTATTTTGTATATTTATTTTCATACAAGTTTAAATTATTTTTGTGTATTTTTGTATTTATTTTTATACAAATTTAGGTTATTTTATGTGTATTTTGTATATCCATTTTCATACAAATACACATTCTTTTATCGATATTTTGTTTATTTATTTTGACGCGAATTTACATTATTTAATGTGTGTTTTGTATATATATTTTTATACGTATTTACATCATTTCATGTGTATTTTGTATATATATTTCTATAGAAATCTATGTTATTTTATGTGTGTTCGTATATATATTTTGAGACAAATTTACACTGTTTTATGTGTATTTTGCATATTTTTTCAATACAAATTTTCCTTATTGTATGTGCATTTTGTATATTAATTTTAATACAAATTTGATTATTCTATGTTTATTTTTGTATATCTACTTTTATAAAAATAAGCTTTATTTTATGGGTATTTTGCATCTTTATTTTCATACAAATTTACATTATTTTATTGATATTCTGTGTATTTATTTTGATATGATTTTACATTATTCTATGTGTATTTTTTATATATATTTTATATAAAATACACGTTATTTTATGTGTATTTGTTTTCATTTCATACAAATTTACATTATTTTATGTGTTTTTTGTACATGTTTTTAAATACAAATTTAACTACTTATATGTGTATTTTGTATATCTATTTTTTATGTATATTTTCATAAAAATTTACTCTATTTTATGAGTATTCGTATATATATTTTCATACAAATTTACATTATTGATGTGTATTTTGCATATCTATTTCAATACAAATTTACTTTATTGTACGTGCATTTTGTATATTTATTTTAATACAAATTTAATTATTCTATATGTATTTTTGTATATATATTTTTATGCAAATATGCGTTATTATATGGATATTTTGCATCCTTATTTTCATACAAATTTACATTATTTTATTGATATTCTGTTTATTTATTTTGATACGATTTAACATTATTCTATGTGTATTTTGTATATATTTTTTTATACATATTTACATTATTTAATGTTTATTTTGTATATATATTTTATCCAAGTTTACATTATTTTATGTGTACTTGTTTATATATTTTCATACAAATTTACATTATTTTATGTGTATTTTGTATATATATTTTTCTAAGTATTTAAATTATTTTATGTGTATTTTGTATATACATTTTCATAAAAATTTACGTTATTTTATTGTGTGTATTCGTATATATTTTGATACAAATTTCATACAAATTCTTGTTATTTAATGTGTATTTGAATATATATTTTCATACAAATTTATATTATTTTATGTGTATTTTTACATATATTTCATTACAAATTTACCTTATTTTATGTTTATTTTGTATATTTATTTCATTCAATTTCAAATTATTTTATGTGTATATTTGTATTTGTATATAGGTTATTTTATGTGTATATTCTACATATATTTTCATCCAAAATTCCATTATTTTATAGGTATTTTCTTAATTTAATTTGATACGAATTTAGATTATTTCATAGGTATTTTGTATACATATTTTTATACTCATTTACATTATCTAATCTGTGTTTTGCATATATATTTTTATGCAAATTTATTTGATGTGCATTTTTGTACATATATTTTAATAGAAATTTGCGTTATTTTATGTGTTTTTTGTATATGTTTACTCATACAAATTTATATTATTTCATTGGTATTTTGTTTATCTATTATGATACGAATTACATATGTCTATTTTGTACATATTTTTTATATGTATTTACATTATTTAATGTGTATTTTGTTTATATATTTTTATACAAATTTACGTTATTATATGTGTATTTGTATAAATATTCTGATACAAATTTACTTTATTTTATGTATTTTGTATATATATTTCAATTCAAATTTAGCTTATTTTGTGTGTATTTTTTATATCTATTTTCAAACAAATTTAATTACTTCTGTGTATTTTTGTATATAGTTTTATATAAATTTACGTTATTTTATGTGTATTTTGTATAGCTATTTTCATTCAAATACACATTCTTTTATTGATATTTTGTTTATTTATTTTGACGCGAGTTTACATTATTTAATGTGTATTTTGTATATATATTTTTATATGTATTTACATCATTTCATGTGTATTTTGTATATATATTTCTATAGAAATCTACGTTATTTTATGTGTATTCGTATATATATTTTGAAAGAAATTTACACTGTTTTATGTGTATTTTACATATTTTTTCAATACAAATTTACCTTATTGTATCTGCATTTTCTATATTAATTTTAATACAAATTTAATTATTCTATGTGTATTTTTGTATTTGTATTTTTATAAAAATATGGTAAATTTTATGGTTATTTTGCATCTTTATTTTCATACAAATTTATAATATTTTATTGATATTCTCTGTATATATTTTGATGCGATTTTACATTATTCTATGTTTATTTTGTTTATATATTTTATACAAATGTACGTTATTTTATGTGTATTTGTGTTCATTTCATACAAATTTACATTATTTTATGTGTATTTTGTACATGTATTTAAATACAAATTTAACTAGTTATATGTGTATTTTGTATATATATTTTCATACAAATTGAAATTATTGTTGTGGTTTTTTTTTGTATATATTTTTATACAAATTTTCAGTATTTTATGTGTATTTTCTATATTTATTTTCCTACACATATACGTTCTTTCATCGGAATTTTGTTTATTTATTTTGATACGAATTTACATTATTTTAGGTGTATTTTGTATATATATTTTATACTTTTTTACATCATTTATATGTATTTTGTATGTATATTTTCATAGAAATTTACTCTATTTTATGTGTATTCGTATATATATTTTGATACGAATTTACATTATTTATGTGTATTTTGCATATCTATTTCAATACAAATTTACTTTATTGTATGTGCATTTTGAATATTTATTTTAATACAAATTAAACTATTTTATGTGTATTTTTGTATATATATTTTTATGCATATATGCGTTATTATATGGGTATTTTGCGTCTTTATTTCCATACAAATTTACATTATTTTATTGATATTCTGTTTTTTTATTTTGATACGATTTAACATTATTCTATGTGTATTTTGTATATATTTTTTTTATACATATTCACATTATTTAATGTTTATTTTGTATATATATTTTGTCCAAATTTACGTTATTTTATGTGTATTTGTTTATATATTTTTATACAAATTTACATTATTTTATGTGTATTTTGTATATGTATTTCAATACAAATTTGCCTAATTTTATTTGTATTTTGCATATATATTTTCAAACAAATTTAAATTATTTTTTGTGTATTTTTTATATATTCTTATACAAATTTTAGTTATTTTAGTTGTATTTTGTATATATATTTTCCTACAAATATACATTTTTTTATTGGAATTTTGTTTATTTATTTTTATACGAATTTACATTATTTTATGTGTATTTTGTATATATATTTTTCTACGTATTTAAATTACTTTATTTGTAATTTGTATATACATTTTCATTAAAATTTACGTTATTTTATTGTGTGTATTCGTATATATTTTGATACAAATTTTATACAAATTCATGTTATTTTATGTGTATTTGTATATATATTTTCATACAAATTTATATTATTTAATGTGTATTTTTACATATATTTCATTACAAATTTACCTTATTTTATGTTTATTTTGTATATTTATTTCATTCAATTTTAAATTATTTAATGTGTATATTTGAATCTGTATTTACGTTATTTTATGTGTATTTTCTATAAATATTTTCATCCAAAACTACATTATTTTAATGGTATTTTCTTAATTTAATTCGATACGAATTTAGATTATTTCATAGGTATTTTATATACATATGTTTATACTCATTTACATTATGTAATGTGTGTTTTGTATATATTTTTTAATGCAAATTTATATTATGTGCATTTTTGTACATATATTTTTATAGAAATTTGCGTTATTTTATGTGTATTTTGTATATGTTTTCTCATAAAAATTTACATTATTTTATTGGTATTTTGTTTTTTTATTTTGATACGAATTACATGATTATATGTGTATTATGTACATATTTTTTATATGTATTTACATTATTTAATGTGTATTTTGTTAATATATTTTATATAAAATTTACGTAATGATATGTGTATTTGTAAAAATATTTTGATACAAATTTACTTTATTTTATGTATTTGTTACATATATTTCAATTGAAATTGAGCTTATTTTGTGTGTATTTTGTGTATCTATTTTCATACGAATTTAATTACTTCTGTGTATTTTTGTATATAGTTTTATACAAATTTACATTATTTTATGTGTATTTTGTATATTTATATTTATACAAATACACATTCTTTTATTGGTATTTCTTATTTTATTTTGATACGAGTTTACATTATTTTATGTGTATTTTGTATACATTTTCTTATACGTATTTACTTCATTTTATGTATATTTTGTATATATATTTTTATAGAAATCTACGTTATTTTATGTGTATTCTTATATATATTTTGAAACAAATTTACATTGTTTTATATGTATTTTGCATATCTATTTCAATACAAATTTACCTTATTGTATGTGCATTTTGTATATTTATTGTAATACAAATTTAAATAAAATAAAATAAAATTGTTTGAAAATAAAGATCCAGAATACACATAAAATAACGCATTTTTTAGAAAATATATATATACCAAAATCCACATAAAATATTTAAATTTGTATTAAAATAAATATACAAAATGCACATTCATTAAGGTAAATTTGTATTGAAATAGATATGTAAAATACATATAAAACTATGTAAATTTGTTTAAAAATATATATACGAAGACACAAAATAACGTAGATTTCTATAAAAATATATATACAAAATACACATCTAAATTTGTATGAAAATATTTATACAAATACACATAAAATAACATGAATTTGTATAAAATTTTTATAAAAATATATACGAATACACACAAGAAAATAAATGTATATACAAAATACACATAAAATAATTTAAACACGTAGAAAAGTATATATACAAAACACACATAAAATAATGTAAATTCGTATCAGAATAAATAGACAAAATTCCAATAAAAGAATGTATATTTGTAGGAAAATATATATACAAAATATAAATAAAATAACTAAAATTTGTATAAAAATATATACAAAAATACACAAAAATAAGTTAAATTAGTTTGAAAATAGATATGCAAAATACACATAAAATTAGGCAAATATGTATTGAAATAATTATACAAAATACACATAAAATAATGTAAATTTGTATGAAAACATATAAAGAAATACACATAAAATAACGTAAATTTGGATAAAATATATAAATAATAAACATTAAATAATGTAAATATGTATAAAAATATATATATACAAAATACACATAGAATAATGTTAACTCGTATAAAAATAAATAAACAGAATATCAATAAAATAATGTAAATGTAATAAAAATAAATATACAAAAATACACATAAAATAATTAAATTTGTATTAAAATAAATATAAAAAATGCTCATACAATAAAGTAAATTTATATTAAAATAGACATGCAAAATACACATAAATAATGTAAATTTGTATCAAAAGATATATACGAATACACATAAATTAGAGTAAATTTCTATGAAAATATGCATACAAAATACATATATAATGATGTAAATAAGAATAAAAATATATATACCAAATACCCCTAAAATAATGTAAATTCGTATCAAAATAAATAAACAAAATTCCGATAAAAGAACGTATATTTGTTGGAAAATAAATATACAAAAAACACATAAAATAGCGAAAATTTGTATAAAAATATATACAAAAAAAAAATTGATTTCTATGAAAATAGATATACAAAATACACATATCATTAGTTAAATTTGTATTTAAATACATGTACAAAATACACATAAAATAATGTAAATTTGTATGAAATGAAAACAAATACAAATAAAATAACATACATTTGTATAAAATATATATACAAAATACACATAGAATAATGTAAAATCGTGTATAAAATATGTATAAAAAAATATATAGAAAACACAAATAGAATATTGTAAAATCGTATCAAAATAAATACACAGAATATTAATAAAATAATGTAAATTTGTATGAAAATAAAGAAGAAAAATACCCATAAAATAACGCATTTTCTTATAAAAATAGATATACCAAATACACATAAAAAATTTAAATTTGTATTAAAATAATTATACAAAATACACATACATTAATTTAAATTTGTATTGAAATAGATATGCAAAATACATATAAAACAATGTAAATTTGTTTCAAAATATATATACGAATACACATAAAATAACGTAGATTTCTATGAAAATAATTATACAAAATACACATAAAATGTAGTAAATACGTATAAAAAATGTATACAAAATACACATAAAATAATGTAAATTCGTATCAAAATAAATAAACAAAATACAAATAATATATTTGTATAAATATGAATATAAAAAAATACGCATAAAATAACGTAAACTTATATAATACTATATACAAAAATACACAGAAATAATTAAATTTGTATGGAAATAGATATATAAAATACACACAAAATAAGCTAAATTTGAATTGAAATATATATACAAAATACATCAAATAAAGCAAATTTGTATCAAAATATTTATACAAATACACATATAATAACGTAAATTTGTATAAAAATATATAAACAAAATACACATTAAATAATGTAAATACGTATAAAAAAATATATACAAAATACACATATAATCATGTAATTCGTATGAAAATAAATAAACAAAATACCAATAACATAATGTAAATTTGTATGAGAAAACATATAAAAAATACACATAAAATAACGTAAATTTCTATAAAAATATATGTACAGAAATGCACATAAAATAAATTTGCATAAAAATATATATACAAAACACACATTAGATAATGTAAATGAGTATAAAAATATTTATACAAAATACCTATGAAATAATCTAAATTCGTATCGAATTAAATTAAGAAAATACCAATAAAATACTGTAATTTTGAATGAAAATATATATAGAAAAGAAATATAAAATAACCTAAATACAATTGCAAATATACACATAAAATACTTTAAAATTTAATGAAATAAATATACAAAATAAACATAAAAAAGGTAAATTTATAATGAAAAAAATGTAAAAATACACATAAAATAATATAAATTTGTACGAAGATATATATACAAATAAACATAAAATAACATGAATTTGTATAAGATTTGTATCAAAATATATACGAATACACACAATAAAATAACGTAAGTTTTTATGAAAATGTATATACAAAATACACAAAATAATTTAAATACGTAGAAAATTATTTATACAAAATACACATAAAATAATGTAAATTCGTATCAAAATAAATGAACAAAATTCCAATAAAAGAATGTATATTTGTAGG
Source organism: Eriocheir sinensis (assembly GCF_024679095.1). Classification (NCBI taxonomy): domain Eukaryota; kingdom Metazoa; phylum Arthropoda; class Malacostraca; order Decapoda; family Varunidae; genus Eriocheir; species Eriocheir sinensis. The sequence goes on from NW_026110850.1 coordinate 1,583,873, forward strand.
AAAATATATATTCAAAGTACATATAAAAGAACTAAAATTTGTTTGAAAATATATACAAAAATACACAAAAATAAATTAAATTTGTTTGAAAATAGATATGCAAAATACACATAAAATTAGGAAAATTTGTATTGAAATACATATATAAAATACTCTTAAATAAAGTAAATTTGTTTGAAAATATATAAACAAATACACATAAAATAACGTAAATTTGAATAAAATATATAAACAAAATAAACATTAAATAATGTAAATATGTATACCAAAAATAAATACAGAATACACAAAAATAGATATGCAAAATACATATAAACAATGTAAATTTGTTTCAAAATATATATACGAATACACATGAAATAAGGTAGATTTCTATAAAAATATATATACAAAAAACACATAAAATTAAGTAAATACGTATAAAAAAAGTATAAAAAAAACATAAAATAATGTAAATTCGTATCAAAATAAATAAACAAAATACCAATAAAAGAATGTGTATTTGTATAAATATAAATATACAAAATACACATTAAATAATGTAAATTTATTTAAAACTATACAAAATACACATGAAATGATGTATATACGTATAAAAATATATATACAAAATACACATTAAATAATGTAAATTCGCGTCAAAATAAATAAACAAAATATCAATAAAAGAATGTGTATTTGTATGAAAATAGATATACAAAATACACATAAAATAACCTAAATTTGTATCAAACTATATACAAAAATACACAAAAATATTTTAAATTTGTATGAAAATAAATATACAAAATACACATAAAATATTGTAAATTTGAATGAAAATACATAAACAAATACACTTAAAATAACGTAAATTTGTATAAAAAAATATGTACAAAACACAAATAGAATAATGTAAAATCGTATCAAAATAAATATACAGAATATTAATAAAATAATGTAAATTTGTATGAAAATAAAGAAGCAAAATACCCATAAAATAACGCATTTTTTTTATTTATGAAAATATATATACCAAAATACACATAAAAAAATTAAATTTGTATTAAAATAAATATACAAAAAACACATACAATAAGGTAAATTTGTATTGAAATAGATATGCAAAATACATATAAAACAATGTAAATTTATTTCAAAATATATATACGAATACACATAAAATAACGTAGATTTCTATAAAAATATATATGCAAAATACACATAAAATGAAGTAAATACGTATAAAAAATGTATACAAAATACACATAAAATAATGTAAAATCGTATCAAAATAAATAAACAAAATACCAATAAAAGAATGTGTATTTGTATAAATATAAATATACAAAATACACATAAAATAACGTAAATTTATATAAAACTATATACAAAAATACACAGAAGTAATTAAATTTGTATGAAAATAGATATACAAAATACATGTATTTTGTATATATATTTCAATTCAAATTTAGCTTATTTTGTGTGTATTTTGTATATCTATTTTCATACAAATATTATTATTTATTTTTTGTATATAGTTTTAGATAAATTTACGTTATTTTATGTGTATTTGTATATTTATATTTATACAAATACACATTCTCTTATTGGTATTTTGTTGATTTATTTTGATACGAATTTACATTATTTTAAGTGTATTTTGTATACATTTTTTTATATGTATTTCCTTCGTTTTATGTGTATTTTGTATATATACTTTTATAGAAATCTACGTTATTTTATGTGTATTCGTATATATATTTTGAAACAAATTTATATTGTTTTATATATATTTTCCTTATTGTATGTCCATTTTGTATATTTATTTTAATAAAAATTCAAATATTTTATGTGTATTTTGGTAATACATTTTAATAAAAAATGCGTTATTTTATTGGTATTTTGCATCTAAATTTTCATACAAATTTACTTTATTTTATTAACATTCTGTGTATTTATTTTGATACGATTTTATATTATTCTATTTGTATTTTGTAAATATTTTTTTTATACATATTTACATTACTTAATGAGTATTTTGTATATATATTTTATACAAATTTACGTTAATTTAAGTGTATTTGTTTATATATTTTCATTCAAATTTACATTATTTTATGTGTATTTTGAATATGTATTTCAATACAAATTTACCTAATTTTATGTGTATTTTGTATATTTCATACAAATTTAAATTATTTTTGTGAATTTTTGTATATAGTTTTATACAAATTTACGTTATTTTATGTGTATTTTGTATATGTATTTCAAAAGAAATTTACCTAGTTTTATGTGTATTTTGTATATCTATTTTCACACACACTCAAATTATTTTTATGTATTTTTGTATATATTTTAATACAAATTTTAGTTATGTTATGTGTATTTTGTAAATTTATTTTCACTCAAATATATTTTATTTTATTGGTGTTTTGTTGATTTATGTTGATACGAATTTACATTATTTTATATGTACTTTGTATATATATTTTTATACGCATTTACATTATTTAATATTTATTTTGAATATATATTTTTATACAAATTCATGGTATTTTAAGTGTATTTGAATATATATTTTCATATAAATTTATATTATTTTATGTGTATTTTGTACATATATTTTATTACAAATTTACCTTATTTTATTTTTATTTTGTATGTGTATTTTGTATATTTATATTTATCCAAATACACATTCTTTTATTGGTATTTTGTTTATTTATTTTAATTCGAATTTGCATTATTTTATGTGTATTTTGTATTCATTTTTTTATACGTATTTACTTAATTTTATGTGTATTTTGTATATATATATTTTATAGAAATCTACGTTATTTTATGTGTATTCGTATATATATTTTGAAACAAATTTACATTGCTTTATATGTATTTTTGCATATCTCTTTCAATACAAATTTACCTTATTGTATGTGCATTTTGTATATGTATTTCAATACAAATTTAAATATTTTATGTGTATTTTGGTATATATATTTTTATAAGAAATGCGCTATTTTATGGGAATTTTGCATCTTTATTATCATAAAAATTTATATTATTTTATTTTTTATGTATTTTGTACATATATTTCAATTCAAATGAAGCTTATTTTGTGTGTATTTTGTATATCTATTTTCATACAAATTTAATTACTTCTGTGTATCTTTGTATATTGTTTTATATAAATTTACCTTATTTTATGTGCATTTTGTAGATTTATATTTATACAAATACACATTCTTTTATTGGTATTTTGTTTATTTATATTTATACGAATTTACATTATTTTGTGTGTATTTTGTATACATTTTTTTATACGTATTTACTTAATTTTAAGTGTATTTTGTATATGTATTTTTATAGAAATCTACGTTATTTTAAGTGTATTCGTATATATATTTTGAAACAAATTTACACTATTTTAAATGTATTTTGCATATCTATTTCAATACAAATTTACCTTATTGTATGAGCATTTTGTATATTTATTTTAATACAAATTCAAATATTTTATGTGTATTTTGGCATCTATAATTTTATAAAAAATGCGTTATTTTATAGTTATTTATAGTATAGTTATATATTTCATACAAATTTACGTTATTTTATGTGTATTTGTTTATATATTTTCATTCAAATTTATATTATTTCATGTGTATTTTGTATATGTATTTCAATACAAATTTACCTAATTTTATGTGTATTTTGTATATTTCTTTTCATACAAATTTAAATTATTTTTGTGTATTTTTGTATATAGTTTTATACAAATTTAGGTTATTTTATGTACGCATTTACATTATTTAATGTGTGTTTTGTATATATATTTTTATGCAAATTTACTTTATTTTACGTGCATTTTTGTACATATATTTTTAAAAAAATTTGCGTTATTTTATATGTATTTGTATATGTTTTCTCATACAAATTTATATCATTTTATTGCTATTTTGTTTATTTAGTTTGATACGAATTACCTGATTATATGTGTATTTTGTACATATTTTTTATACGTATTTACATAACTTAATGTGTATTTTGTTTAAATATTTTTTAACAAATTTACGTTATTATATGTATTTTTATATGTATATGTATTTTATGTATTTTGTATATACATTTCAATTCAAATTTAGCTTATTGTATCTGTATTTTGTATAAATATTTTCATACGAATTTAATTACATCTGTGTATTTTTGTATATAGTTTTATACAAATTTACGTTATTTTATGTGTATTTTGTATATTTATATTTATACAAATTCACATTCTTTTATTGGTATTTTGTTTATTTATTTTGATACGAATTTACATTATTTTATGCGTATTTTGTATACATTTTCTTATACGTATTTACTTCATTTTATGTGTATTTTGTATATATATTTTTTTTAGAAATCTACGTTATTTTATGTGTATTCATATATATATTTTGAAAGAAATTTACATTGTTTTATATGTATTTTGCATATCTATTTCAATACAAATTTACCTTATTGAATGTGCATTTTGTATATTTAATGTAATACAAATTTAAATATTTTATGTGTATTTTGGAATATATATTTTTATAAAAAATGCGCTATTTAATGGGTATTTTGCATCTTTATTTGCATACAAATTTACATTGTTTTACTAATATTCTGTGTATTTATTTTGATACGATTTTACATTATTCTATTTGTGTTTTGTATATATTTTTTTTAAATATTTACATTATTTAATGTGTATTTTGTATATTTTAAAACAAATTTACGTTATTCTATGCGCATCTGTTAAAATATTTTGATACAAATTTACATTATTTTATATATTTTGTATATATATTTCAATACAAATTTAGTTTATTTTATGTATATTTTGTATATATATTTTCATTCGTATCAAAATAAATAAACAAAATAGCAATAAAATATATATATGTATATATATATATATATATATATATATATATATATATATATATATATATATATATATATATATATATATATATATATATATATATATATATATATATATATATATATATATATATATATATATATATATATATATATATATATATATATATATATATATATATATATATATATATATATATATATATATATATATATAACACATTAAATAATGTAAATGCGTACATAAAATAACCTAAATTTGTATAAAACTATATACAAAAATACACAAAAATAATTAAAATTTGTATGAAAAGAAATATACAAAATACATATAAAATTACGTAAATTTGTATTGAAATACATATACAAAATACACATAAAATAATGTAAATTTGAATGAAAATATATAAACAAATACACTTAAAATAACGTAAATTTGTATAAAATATATATGCAAGATACACATTAAATAATGTAAATGTTTATAAAAAAATATATACAAAAAAGAAATAGAATAATGTAAAATCGTATCAAAATAAATACACAGAATATCAATAATAAAATGTAAATTTATATGAAAAGAAAGATGCAAAATTCCCATATAATATATATGGTATATATATTTAAAAAAAATATATATATACCATAATACACATAAAATATTTAAATTTGTATTGAAATAAATATACAAAATGCATATACAGTAAGGTAAATTTGTATTGAAAGAGATATTCAAAAATACATATAAAACAATGTAAATTTGGTTCAAAATATATACACGAATACACATAAAATAACGTAGATTTCTATAGAAATATAAATACAAAATACACATGAAATTATGTAAATACGTATAAAAATATATATACAAAATACATATTAAGTAATGTAAATTCGTGTCAAAATAAATAAACAAAATATCATGAAAAGAATGTGTATTTGTATGAAAATAAATAATAGATAATAAATTTGTATGAAATATATATGCAAGATACACATTAAATAATGTAAATATGTATAAAAAAATATATACAAAAAACAAATAGAATAATGTAAAATCGTATCAAAATAAATACACAGAATATTAATAAAAAATGTAAATTTGTATGAAAATAAAGAAGCAAAAAACCCATAAAATAACGCATTTTTTTATAAATATATATATACCAAAATACATAAAAAAATTAAATTTATATTAAATAAATATAGAAAATGCACATACAATAAGGTAAATTTATATTGAAATAGATATGCAAAATACATATCAAACAATGTAAATTTGTTTTAAAATATAAATACGAATACACATAAAATAACGTAGATTTCTATAAAATTATATATACAAAATACACATAAAATGAAGTAAGTACGTATAAAAAAAACGTATACAAAATACACATAAAATAATGTAAATCCGTATCAAAATAAATAAACAAAATACCAATAAAAGAATGTGTATATGTATAAATATAAATATACAAAATACACATAAAATAACGTAAATTTATATAAAACTATATACAAAAATACACAAAAGTAGTTAAATTTGTATGAAAATAGATATACAAAATACACATAAAATAAGCACATCAAAATAATGTACATTTGTACCAAATATTTTTACAAATACACATATAATAACGTAAATTTGTATAAAAACACATAAACAAAATACACATTAAATAGTGTAAATACGTATAAAAAAAATATGTACAAAATACACATATAATCATGGAATTCGTATCAAAATAAATAAACAAAATACCAATAATATAATGTAAATTTGTATGAAAATACATATTCAAAATACACATAAAATAGCGCTAATTTCTTTAAAAATATATGTACAAAAATGCACATAAAATAAAGTAAATTTGCATAAAAATAAATATACAAAACACACATTAAATAATGTAAATGCGTATAAAAACATGTATACAAAATAGCTTTGAAATAATCTAAATTCGTATCGAATTAAATTAGCAAAATACCCATAAAATAATGTAATTTTGGATGAAAATATATATAAAAAATACACAAAAAATAACCTAAATACAAATACAAATATACACAACAAATAATTTAAAATTGCATGAAATGAATATATAAAATAAACATGAAATAAAGTAAATTTGTAATGAAATATATGTAAAAATACACATAAAATAATGTAAATTTTTATGAAAATATATATTCAAATACACATAAAATAACATGAATTTGTATAAAATTTGTATCAAAATATATACGAATATACACAATAAAATAACGTAACTTTTTATGAAAATATATATACAAAATACATATAAAATAATGTAAATACGTAGAAAAATATATATATACAAAATACACATATAGTAATGTAAATTCGAATCAAAATAAATCAACAAAATTCCAGTAAAAGAATGTATATTTGTAGGAAAATATATATACAAAATACAAATAAAATAACTAAAATTTGTATAAAAATATATACAAAAATACACAAAAATAATTTAAATTTGAAATTTGAAAATAGATATGCAAAATACACATAAAATTAGGCAAATTTGTATTGAAATACATATACAAAACACACATAAAACAATGTAAATTTGTATGAAAATATATAAACATATACACATAAAATAACGTAAATTTGGATAAAATATATATACAAAATATACATTAAGTGATGTAAATATGTATAAACATATATATACAAAAAACACATAGAATAATGTTAAATCGTATCAAAATAAATAAACAGAATATCAATCAAATAATGTAAATTTGTATGAAAATAAAGATGCAAAATACTCATATAATAACGCATATTTGTATAAAAATATATATACAAAAATACATATAAAATAATTAAATTTGTATTAAAATAAATATACGAAATCCACATACAATAAAGTAAATTTATATTGAAATAGATATGGAAAATTCACATCAATAATGTAAATTTGTATCAAAATATATATGAATACTCATAAAATAGAGTAAACTTCTATGAAAATATTCATACAAAATACATATAAAATGATGTAAATAAGTATAAAAATATATATACCAAATATACCTCAGATAATGTAAATTCTTGTCAAAATAAATACACAAAATTCCGATAAAAGAAAGTATATTTGTAGGAAAATAAATATACAAAATACACATAAAATAACGAAAATTTATATAAAAATATATACAAAAATACACAAAATTAATTTCAATTTGTATGAAAATAGATATACAAAATACACATATAATTAGTTAAATTTGTAATTAAATACATGTACAAAATACACATAAAATAATGTAAATTTGTATGAAATGAAAACAAACACACATAAAGTAACGTACATTTGTATAAAATATATATACAAAATACACATAGAATAATGTAAAATCGTATCAAAATCAATACAGAGAATATCAATAAAATAATGTAAATTTGTATGAAAATAAAGATGCAAAATACCCATAAAATAAAACTTATTTTTATAAAAATACATATACAAAAATACACATAGAATAATTAAATTTGTATTAAAATTAATATACAAAATGCATATACAATAAGGAAAATTTGTATTGAAAAAATATGCAAAATACTTATAAAACAGTGTAAATTTTATATATATATATATATATATATATATATAAATATATATATATATATATATATATATATATATATATATATATATATATATATATATATCTATATATATATATATATATATATATATATATATATATATATATATATATATATATATATATATATATATATATTTATAAAATACACATTAAATAATGTAAATTCGCGTTAGAATAAATAAACAAAATATCAATAAAAGAATGTGTATTTGTATGAAAATAGATATACAATATACACATAAAATCACTTAAATTTGTATAAAACTACATACAAAAATGTACAAAAATAATTTACATTTGTATGAAAATAAATATACAAAATACACATAAAATTTGGTAAAATTGTATTGAAATTCATTTACAAAATACACTTCAAATAATGTAAATTTGAATGAAAATATATAAACAAATACACTTAAATTAATATAAATTTGTATAAAATATATATACAAAATACACATTAAATAATGTAAATATATATACAAAAATATATACAAAACACAAATAAAATAATGTAAAATCGTATCAAAAATAAATACACAGAATATTAATAAAATAATGTAAATTTGAATGAAAATTAAGATGCAAAATACCCCAAAAATAGCGCATTTTTTAAAAAAATATATATACCAAAACACAAATAAAATATTTGAATTTGTTTTAAAATAAATATACGAAATGCAAAAACAATAAGGTAAATTTGTATTTAAATAGATATGCAAAATACATATAAAACAATGTAAATTTGTTTCAAAATATATATACGAATACACATAAAATAACGCAGATTTCTATAAAGATATATACACAAAATACACATAAAATAACGTAAATTGATATAAAAGTATATACAAAAATACACACAAGTAATTAAATTTGTATTAAAATAAATATACAAAATACTCATACTATAATGTAAATTTGTATTGAAATAGATATGCAAAATACACATAAAATAATGTAAATTTGTATCAAAATAGATACGAATACACACAATAAAATAACGTAAATTTTTATGAAAATATATATACAAAATACACATAAAATAATGTAAATACGTAGAAAAATATATATACAAAATACACATAAAATAATGTAAATTCGTATCAAAATAAATAAACAAAATTCCAATAAAAGAATGTATATATATATATATATATATATATATATATATATATATATATATATATATATATATATATATATATATATATATATATATATATATATATATATATATATATATATATATATATATATATATATATATATATATATATATATATATATATATATATAAAATACAAATAAAATAACAAAAAATTGTATAAAAATATATACAAAAATAAACAAAAAAAAAATTTGTTTGAAAATAGATATGCAAAATACATATAAAATTAGGCAAACTTGTATTGAAATACATATACAAAATACACATAAAATGATGTAAATTTGTATGAAAATATATAAAAAAATACACATAAAATAACGTAAATTTCCATAAAATATATATACAAAATATACATAAAATAATGAAAATATGTATAAAAATATATATAGAAAATACACAGAATAATATAAAATCGTATCAAAATAAATAAACAGGATATCAATAAAATAATGTAAATTTGTATAAAAAATAAAGATGGAAAATACCGATATAATAACGCATATATGCATAAAAATATATTTACAAAAATACACATGAAATAATTAAATTTGTATTGAAATAAATATACAAAATGCACCTACCATAAAGTAAATTTGTATTGAAATAGATATGCAAAATACACATCAATAATGTAAATTTGTATCAAAATATATATACGAATACATAAAATAGAGTAAATTTCTATGAAAATATACATACAAAATACATATAAAATGATGTAAATAGTATAAAAATATATATACCAAATACACCTAAGATAATGTAAATTCATATCATAATAAATAAACAAAATTCCGATTAAAGAACGTATATTTGAAGGAAAATAAATATACAAAATACACATAAAATAAAGAAAATTTGTATGAAAATATATACAAAAAATACACAAAATTAATTTCAATTTCTATGAAAATAGATATAAAAAATACACATATAATAAGTTAAATTTGTATTTAAATAGATGTATAAAATACACATAAAATAATGTAAATTTGTATGAAATTAAAACAGATTCACATAAAATAACGTTCATTTGTGTAAAATATATATACAAAATATACATAGAATAATATAAAATCGTATCAAATTAGATACACAGAATATCAATAAAATAATGTAAATTTGTATGAAAATAAAGATGCAAAATACCTATAAAATAATGCATATTTTTATAAAATTACATATACAAAAATACACATAGAATAATTAAATTTGTATTAAAATTAATATACAAAATGCACATACAATAAGGTAAATTTGTATTGAAAGAATATGCAAAATACACATAAAACAATGTATATTTGTTTCAAAATATATATACGAATACACATAAAATAACGTAGATTTCTATAGAAATATATATACAAAAAATAGATGAAATAATAAATACGTAAATAATAAATAAATATGTATAAAACTATATATACACAATACACATTAAATAATGTAAATTCGTATCAAAATAAACAAACAAAATATCAATAAAAGAATGTGTATTTGTATGAAAATAGATATACAAAATACACATTAAATATTGTAAATTTGTATAAAACTCTATACAAAAATACACAAAAAATTATTTAAATTTGTATGAAAACTAATATACAAAATACACATACAATTAGGTAAATTTGTATTGAAATACATATAAAAAATACACATAAAATAATGTAAATATGATTAAAAAAATATATACAAAAGACAAATAGAATAATGTAAAATAGTATCAAAATAAATACACAGAATATTAATAAAATAATGTAAATTTGTATGAAAATAAAGATGCAAAATACCCATAAAACAACGCATTTTTTATGAAAATATATATACCAAAATACACATAAAATATTTAAATTTGTATTACAATAAATATACAAAATGCACATACGATAAGGTAAATTTATATTGAAATAGATTTGGAAAATACATATAAAACAATGTAAATTTCTTTCAAAATATATATTCGAATACACATAAAATAACGTAGATTTCTATAAAAATATATACAAAATACACATAAAATGAAGTAAATACGTATAAGAAAATGTATACAAAATACACATAAAATAATGTAAATTCGTATCAAAATGTCAATAAAAGAATGTGTACTTATATAAATATATATATACAAAATACACATAAAATAACGTAAAATTGTATAAAACTATATACAAAAAAAAAAAAAAATTAAATTTGTATGAAAATAGATATACAAAAGAAACATAAAATAAGCTAAATTAGAATTGAAATAAATATAGAAAATACATAAAATAATGTAAATTTTTGTCAAAATATATATTCAAATACACATATAATAACGTAAATTTGTATAGAAATATATAAACAAAATACACATTAAATAATGTAAATACGTATAAAAGATATGTACGTAATGTAAAAATTTATAAAAATAAAGATGCAAAATACCCATAAAATAACTCATCTTTAAAAAAAATATATATAAAAAAATACACATAAAATAGTTAAATTTGTATTAAAATAAATATACAAAATACACATACAATAAGGTAGGTTATTATTGAAATAGATATGCAAAAAACACATAAAATAATCTAACTTTTTATCAAAATATATACGAACACACACAATAAAATAACGTAATTTTTTATGAAAATATATATATAAAATACACATAAAATATTGTAAATACATTGAAAAAAATATATACAAAATACACAAAAAATAATGTAAATTCGTATCAAAATAAATAAACAAAATTCCACTAAAAGAATGTATATTTGTAGGAATATATATATACAAAATACAAATAAAATAACAAAAATTTCTATAAAAATATATACAAAAATACACAAAAATAATTTAAATTTGTTTGAAAATAGATATGAAAAATACACATGAAATTAGGCAATTTTTTTTTTAAATACATATACAAAAAACACATAAAATAATGTAAATTTGAATGAAAATATATAAACAAATACACATAAGATAACGTAGATTTCCATGAGTTATATATACAAAATATACATTAAATAATGTAAATATGTCTAAAAATATATATACAAAATACACAGAATAACGTAAAATCGTATCAAAATAAATAAACAGAAAATCAATAAAATAATGTAAATTTGTATGAAAATAAAGATGCAAAATACCCATATAATAACGCATATTTGTTTAAAAATATATATACAAAAATACACATAAAATAATTAAATTTGTATTAAAATAAATATACAAAAGGCACATACAATAAAGAAAATTTGTATTGAAATAGATATGCAAAATACACATAAATAGTGTAAATTTCTATCAAAATATATATACGAATACACATAAAATAGAGTAAATTTCTATGAAAATATATATTCAACATACATATAATATTATGTAAATAAGTATAAAAATATATATATATATATATATATATATATATATATATATATATATATATATATATATATATATATATATATATATATATATATATATATATATATATATATGAAATACACCTAAAATAATGAAAACTCGTATCAAAATAAATAAACAAAATTCCGATAAAAGAACGTATATTTGTAGGAAAATAAATATACAAAATACACATAAAATTACGAAAATTTGAATAAAATATATACAAAAATACACAAAATTAATTTCAATTTGTATGAAAATAGATATACAAAATACACATGTAATAAGTTAAATTTGTATTTAAATACATGTACAAAACACATATAAAATAATGTAAATTTGTATGAAATGAAAACAAATTCACATAAAATAATGTACATTTGTATGAAATATATATACAGAATATACAAAGAATAATGTAAAATCGTATCAAAATAAATACACTGAATATCAATAAAATAATGTAATTTTGTATGAAAATAAAGATGCAAAACACCCATAAAATAAAGCATATTTAAAAAAAAATACATATACAAAAATACACATAGAATAATTAAATTTGTATTAGAATTGATATACAAAATGCACGTACAATAAGGTAAATTTGTATTGAAAAAATATGCAAAATGCACATAAAACAATGTATATTTGTTTCTAAATACATATACGAATACACATAAAATAACGTATATTTCTATAGAAATATATATACAAAATACACATGAATTGATGTAAATACGTATAAAAATATATATACACAATACACATTAAATAATGTAAATTCGCATCAAGATAAATAAACAAAATTCAATAAAAGAATGTGTATTTGTATGAAAATAGATATACAAAATACACATATTATATTGTAAATTTGTATAAAACTCTATACAAAAATACACAAAAAATAATTTAAATTTGTATAAAAATATATATACAAAATACACATAAAATTAGGTAAATTTCTATTTAAATACATTTACAAAATACACATAGAATAATGTAAATTTGAATGAAAATATATAAACAAACTCACTTACAATAACGTAAATTTGTATGAAATATATATAGAAAATAAACATTAAATATTTATTTTATGTGTATATTTGTATTTGTAAATACGTAGAAATACGTAGAAAAATACGTAGAAAAATATATATACAAAATACACATAAAATAATGTAAACTCGCATCAAAATAAATAAACAAAATTATAATAAAAGAATGTGTATTTGTAGGAAAATATATATACAAAATACAAATAAAATAATTAAAATTTGTATAAAAATAAATACAAAAATACACAAAAAAATATTTAAATTTGTTTGAAAATAGATATGCAAAATATACATAAAGTTAGGCAAATTTGTATTGAAATGCATATTCAAAATACACATAAAATAATGTGAATTTGTATGAAAATATATAAACAAATACACATAAAGTAACGTAAATTTGGATAAAATATATATACAAAATATACATTAAATAATGTAAATATGTATAAAAATATACATACAAAATACACATAGAATAAAGTTAAATCGTATCAAAATAAATAAACAGAATATCAATAAAATAATTTAAATTTGTATGAAAATAAAGATGCAAAATACCCATATAATAACGCAAATATGCATAAAAATATATATACAAAAATACACATGAAATAATTAAATTTGTATTGAAATAAATATACAAAATGCATATACAATACAGTAAATTTGTATTGAAATACATATGCAAAATACACATCAATAATGTAAATTGTATCAGAATATATATACGAATACACATAAAATAGAGTAAATTTCTATGAAAATATACATACAAAATACATATAAAATGATAAAATAGTATAAAAATATACGAAATACACCTAAAATAATGTAAACTCGTATCAAAATAAACAAACAAAATTCCGATAAAAGAACGTATATTTGTAGGAAAATAAATATACAAAATACACAAAAGATAACGAAAATTTGTATTTGTATTTATATACAGAAAAAAAAAATAATTTCAATTTTTATGAAGATTGATATACAAAATACACATATAATTAGTTAAATTTGTCTTTAAATACATGTACAAAATACACATAAAATAATGAATATTTGTATGAAATGAAAACAAATACACATATATATATATATATATATATATATATATATATATATATATATATATATATATATATATATATATATATATATATATATCTATATATATATATATATATATATATATATATATATATATATATATATATATATATATACAAAATACACATAGAATAATGTAAAATCGTATCAAAATAAATACACAAAATATCAATAAAATAATGTAAATTTGTATGAAAATAAAGATGCAAAATACCCATAAAATAATACATATTTTTATAAAAATACATATACATAAATACACATTCAATAATTAAATTTGTATTAAAATTAATATACAAAATGCACATACAATAAGGTAAATTTTTATTAAAAAAATATGCAAAATGCACATAAAATTATGTAAATTTGTTTCAAAATATATATACGAATACACATAAAATAGCGCACATTTCTATAGAAATATATATACAAAATACACTTGAGATGCTGTAAATACGTATAAAAATATATATACAAAATAGACATTAAATAATGTAAATTCGTGTCAAAATAAATCAACAAAATATCAAAAAAAGAATGTGTATTTGTATGAAAATAGATATACAAAAATACACATAAAATAACGTAAATTTGTATAAAACTATATACAAAAATATACATAATAATATACATATATATACAAAAAATTTGTATGAAAATAAATATACAAAATACACATAAAATTAGGTAAATTTGTATTGAAATACATATACAAAATACACATAAAATAATGTAAATTTGAATGAAAATATATAAACATAAACACTTAAAATAACGTAAATTTGTATCAAATATATATACAAAATACACATTAAATAATGTAAATATGTATAAAAAAATATATACAAAACACAAATAAAATAATGTAAAATCGTGTCAAAAATAAATACACAGAATATTAATAAAATAATGTAAATTTATATGAAAATAAAGATGCAAAATACGCATAAAATAACGTATTTTTTATAAAAATATATATACAAAAATACACATAAAATATTAAAATATGTATTAAAATCAATATAAAAAATGCACATACAATAAGGTAAATTTGTATTGAAATAGATATGCAAAATACATATAAAACAATGTAAATTAGTTTCAAAATATATATACGAATACACATAAAATAACGTAGATTTCTATAAAAATATATACAAAATACACATAAAATGAGGTAAATACGTATAAAAAAATGAATACAAAATACACATAAAATAATGTAAAATCGTATCAAAATAAATAAACAAAATACCTATAAAAGAATGTGTATTTGTATAAATATAAATATACAAAATACACATAGAATATCATAAATTTGTATAAAACTATATACAAAAATACACAGAAGTAATTAAATTTGTATGAAAATAGATATACAAAATACAGCTAAAATAAGTATATACAAAATACATAAAATAATGTTAATTTGTATCAAAATATTTATACAAATATATATAATAACGTAGATTTGTTTAAAAATATATAAACAAAATACACATTAAGTAATGTAAATACGTATAAAAAATATGTACAAAATACACATATAATCATGTAATTCGTATCAAAATAAATAAACAAAATAGCAATAAAATAATTTAAATTTGTGTGAAAATAGATACTCAAAATACACATGAAATAGCCTAAATTTGTATAAAACTATATACAAAAAATACACAAAAATAATTTAAATTTGTATGAAAAGAAATATACAAAATACACATAAAATTAGGTAAATTTGTATTGAAATACATATGCAAAATACACATCAAATAATGTAAATTTGAATTAAAATATATAAACAAATACACTTAAAATAAAGTAGATTTGTATAAAATATATATGTAAGATACACATTAAATAATGTAAATGTGTATAAAAAAAAAAAATCAAAAAACAAATAGAATAATGTAAAATCGTATCAAAATAAATACACATAATATCAATAAAATAATGTAAATTTGTGTGAAAATAAAGATGCAAAATTCCCATAAAATAGCGCATTTTTTATTAAAATATACATACCAAAATACACATAAAATATTTAAATTTGTATTGAAATAAATATACAAAATGCATATACAGTAAGGTAAATTTGTATTGAAAGAGATATTCAAAAATACATATAAAACAATGTAAATTTGTCTCAAAATATATATACGAATACACATAAAATAACGTAGATTTCTATAGAAATATATATAAAAAATACATATAAAAATTATGTAAATACGTATAAAAATATATATACAAAATACATATTAAATAATGTAAATTCGTGTCAAAATAAATAAACAAAATATCATGAAAAGAATGTGTATTTGTATGAAAACAGATAATAGATAATAAATTTGTATAAAATATATATGCAAGATACACATTAAATAATGTAAATATGTATAAAAAAGTATATACAAAAAACAAATAGAATAATGTAAAATCGTATCAAAATAAATACACCGAATATTAATAGAATAATGTAAATTTGTAAGAAAATAAAGATGCAAAATTCGCATAAAATAGCGCATTTCTTATAAAAATATATATACCAAAATACACATAAAATATTTAAATTTGTATTGAAATAAATATACAAAATGCACATACAATAAGGTAAATTTGTATTGAAAGAGATATGCAAAAATACATTTAAAACAAAGTAAATTTGTTTCAAAATATATACACGAATACAAATAAAATAACGTAGATTTCTATAAAAATATATATATATATATATACAAAATACACATAAAATTAAGTAAATACGTATAAAAAATGTATACAAAATACACATAAAATAATGTAAATTCGAATTAAAATAAATAAACAAAATACCAATAAAAGAATGTGTATTTGGATAAATATATATATACAAAATACACATACAAAATAAACATAAAATAAGGTAGATTTGTAATAAAATATATGTACAAAATACACATAAAATAATGTAAATTTATATGAAAATATAAATACAAATACTCATAAAATACCATGAATTTGTATAAAAATATATATTCAAAATAAATATTAAATAATGTAAATGCGTATAAAAATATATATACAAAGTACATATAAAATAATGTAAATTCGTATCAATATAAATCAACAAAACACCAATAAAATAGTATATATTTGAATGAAAATAAATTTACAAAATACAAATAACTAAAATTTGTATTAAAATATATACAAAAACACATATTAATAAATTGAGTTTGTATTGAAATAGTTATAAAAAATACATATAAAACTAGGTAAATTTGTTTTGAAATGTATATACAAATACCCATTAAATATTGTAAATTTGTGTAAAATATATAAACAAATACACATAAAATAACGTAAATGTATGAAAAATATACAAAATACACATAAAATAATGTCAATTCGTATCAAAATGAATGAGCAGAATAACAATAAAATAATGTAAATTTGTATGAAAATAAAGATGCAAAATACCCATAAAATAAAGCATATTTATATAAATACTGATACAAAATACACATCGAATAATTAAATTTGTATTAAAATTAATATACGAAATGCGTATATAATAAGGTAAATTTGTATTGAAAAAATATGAAACATACACGTTTACTCATACAAATTTATATTATTTTATTGTTTTTTGTTTATTTATTTTGATACGTATTATATGTTGTTTATATTTTTCATACAAATTTACGTTATTATATGTGTGTATTTGTATAAATATTTTGATACAAATTTACTTTATTTCAAGTATTTTGTATATATATTTCAATTCAAATTTAGCTTATTTTGTGTGTATTTTGTATATCTATTTTCATACAAATTTATTTACTTTTGTGTATTTTTGTATATAGTTTTATATAAATTTACGTTATTTTATGTGTATTTTGTATATTTATATTTATACAAATACTCATTCTTTTATTGGTATTTTGTTTATTTATTTTGATACGAATTTACATTATTTTATGTGTATTTTGTATACATTTTTTTATACGTATTTACTTCATTTTATGTGTATTTTGTATATATATTTTTTATAGAAATCTACGTTATTTTATGTGTATTCGTATATATAATATGAAACAAATTTACATTGTTTTATATGTATTTTGCATATTTATTTCAATACAAATTTACCTTATTGTATGAGTTTTTTGTATATTTATTTTAATACAAATTTGATTTTTTTTATGTGTATTTTGGAATATATATTTTATAAATAAAAAAAATGCGTTATTTTATGGGTATTTTGCTTCTTTATTTTCATACAAATTCACATTATTTCATTAATATTAATATTTATTTTGATACGATTTTACATTATTCTATTTGTGTTTTCTACATATTTTTTTTATACAAATTTACGTTATTTTAAGTGTATTTGTTTATGTATTTTCATTCAAATTTATATTATTTTATGTGTATTTTGTATATGTATTTCAATACAAATTTACATTATTTTATGTGTATTTTGTATATTTATTTTCATACAAATTTAAAATATTTTTGTGTATTTTTGTATATAGTTTGATACAAATTTAGGTTATTTTATGTGTATTTTGTATATCTATTTTCATACAAATACACATTCTGTTATTGATATTTTGTTTATTTATTTTGACGCGAATTTACATTATTTAATGTGTATTTTGTATATATATTTTTATACGTATTTACATCATTTCATGTGTATTTTGTATAGTTTTAAACAAATTTACATTATTTAATGTGTATTCTTATATTTATATATATACAAACCCTCATTCTTTTATTGGTATTTTGTTTATTTATTTTGATACGTATTTACATTATTTTATGTATATTTTGTATACATTTTTTTATACGTATTTACTTAATTTTATGTGTATTTTGTATATATATTTTTATAGAAATCTACCTTATTTCATGTATTTTGTATATATATTTTGAAACAAATCTACATTATTTATATGTATTTGCATATCTATTTTTGTGTATTCTGTATTTATTTTGATACATTTTACATTATTTAATGTTTATTTTGTTTATATATTTTATTCAAATTTACGTTATTTTATGAATTTGTTTTCATTTCAAACAAATTTACATTTATTTTAAGAGTATTTTGTATATGTATTTCAATACAAATTTAACTAATTTTATGTGTATTTTGTATATCTATTTTCAAACAAATTGAAATTTATTTTTTGTTTTTTGTATATATTTTATTCAAATTTTCGTAATTTTATGTGTATTTTGTATATTTATTTTCCTACAAATATACATTCTTTTATTGGAATTTTGTTCATTTATTTTGATACGAATTTACATTTTTTATGTGTATTTGATATATATATATTTTATACTTATTTACATAATTTTATATGTATTTTGAATATATATTTTTCATAGAAATTTACTCTATATGTATATACAAAAAACACAAAATAATTTAAATTTGTATGAAAATAAATATACAAAATACACATAAAATAAAATAAATTTGAATGAAATATATAAACAAATACACTTAAAATGACGTTAATTTGTATAAAATATATATAAAAAATACACATTAAATAATGAAAATATGTATAAAAAAATATATACAAAACACAAATAGTATAATATAAAATCGTATCAAAATATATACACAGAATATTAATAAAATAATGTACATTTGTATGAAAACTAAGATGCAAAATACCTATAAAATAACGCATTTTTTATAAAATTATATATACCAAATACACATAAAATATTTGAATTTGTATTAAAATAAATATACAAAATGCACATACAATAAGGTAAATTTGTATTGAAATAGATATGCAAAAAACATATAAAACAATGTAAATTTGTTTCAAAATATATATACGAATACACATAAAATAACGTAGATTTCTATAAATATATATATATATATATACAAAATACAAATAAAATTAAGTAAATACGAATCAAAAATGTATACAAAATACACATAAAATAATGTAAATTCGTATAAATATAAATAAACAAAATACCAATAAGAGAATGTGTATTTGTATAAATATAAATATACAAAATGCACATAAAATAACGTAAATTTGTATAAAACTATATACAAAAATACACAGAAGTAATTAAATTTGTATGAAAATAGATATACAAAATACACACAAAATAAGCTAAATTTGAATTGAAATATATATACAAAATACATAAAATAAAGTAAATTCGTTTCAAAATATTTTTAACAAATACACATATAATAACGTAAATTTGTAAAAAAAAATATATAAACAAAATACACATTAAATAATGTAAATACGTATAAAAAATATTTACAAAATACACCAATAATCAAGTCATTCGTATCAAAATAAATAAACAAAAAACTAATTAAATAATGTAAATTTGTATGAGAAAACATATACAAAATACACATAAAATAACGTTTTAAGTTTCTATAAAAAATATATGTACAAAAATGCACATAAAATTAGTTTGCATAAAAAAATATATACAAAACACATTAGATAATGTAAATGAGTATAAAAATATGTATACAAAATACCTATGAAATAATCTAAATTCGTATCGAGTTAAATTAAGAAAATAACAATAAAATAATGTAATTTTGGATGAAAATATATATAGAAAAAACACATAAAATAACCTAAATACAAATACAAATATACACATTAAATAATTTAAAATTGAATGAAATAAATATACAAAATAAACATAAAATAAGGTAAATTTGTAATAAAATATATGTAAGAATACACATAAAATAATATAAATTTGTATGAAAATATATATATACAAATACACATAAAATAACATGAATTTGTATAAAATGTTTCAAAATATATACGAATACACACAATAAAATAACGTAATTTTTATGAAAATGTATATATAAAATACACATAAAATAGTTTAAATACGTAGAAAAATATATATACAAAATACACATAAAATAATGTAAATTCGTAAAAAATTAAATACACAAAATTCCAATAAAAGAATGTATATTTGTAGGAAAATATATATACAAAAAACAAATAAAATAACTAAAATTTGTATAAAATATATACAAAAATACACAAAAATAATTTAAATTTGTTTGAAAATAGATATGCAAAATACACATAAAGTTAGGCAAATTTGTATTGAAACACATATACAAAACTCATAAAATAATGTAAATTTTTATGAAAATATATAAAAAAATACATATAAAATCACGTAAATTTGGATAAAATATATATATACAAAATATACATTAAATATTTTAAATATGTATAAAAATATATTATATTATATATATTTTTATTGATATTTGCGTTATTTATGTGTATTTTGTATATGTTTTCTCATAGAAATTTACATTATTTTATTAGTATTTGTCTATTTATTTGATACGAATTACATGATTATTTGTGTATTTTTACATTTTATACGTATTTACATTATTTAATGTGTATTTTGTTTATATATTTTATACAAATTACGTTATTATATGTGTATTTGTATAGGTATATTTGATACAAATTTACATTATTTTATGTATTTTGTATATATATTTCAATTCAAATTTAGCTTATTTTATGTGTATTTTGTATATCTATTTATTTTAATACAAAATCAAATATTTTATTTTTTTTCGTATATATATTTTTATAAAAAATGCGTTATTTTATGGGTATTTTGCATCTTAATTTTCATACAAATTTACATTATTTTATTAATATTTTCTGTATTTATTTTGATACGATTTTACATTATTTTATTTGTGTTTTGTATATATTTTTTTATACATATTTACATTATTTAATGTTTTTTTGATACAAATTTACGTTATTTTAAGTCTATATGTTTATATATTTTCATTCAAATTTACATTATTTTATGTGTATTTTGTATATGTATTTCAATACAAATTTAACTATTTTATATGTTTTTTGTATATTTATTTTCATACAAGTTTAAATTATTTTTGTGTATTTTTGTATATAGTTTTATACAAATTTAGGTTATTTTATGTGTATTTTGTATATCTATTTTCATACAAATAAACATTCTTTTCATGATATTTTGTTTATTTATTTTGACACGAATTAACATTATTTAATGTGTATTTTGTATATATATTTTTATACGTATTTACATTATTTCAAGTGTATTTTGTATATATATTTCTATAGAAATCTACGTTATTTTATGTGTATTCGTATATATATTTTGAAACAAATTTACATTGTTTTATGTGTATTTTGCATATTTTTTCAATACAAAGTTACCTTATTGTATGTGCATTTTGTATATTAATTTTAATACAAATTTGTATATGTTTTTTCATAAAAATATGCTTTATTTTATGGGTATTTTGCATCTTTATTTTCATACAAATTTACATTATTTTATTGATATTCTGTGTATTTATTTGGTATGATTTTACATTATTCTATGTGTATTTTGTATATATATTTTATATAAAATGTATTTGTTTTCATTTCATACAAATCTACATTATTTTATGTGTTTTTTGTACATGTATTTAAATACAAATTTAACTAGTTATATGTGTATTTTGTATATCTATTTTGTATGTATATTTTCATAGAAATATACTCTATTTTATAGGTATTCGTATATATATTTTGATACAAATTTACATTATTGATGTGTATTTTGCATATCTATTTCAATACAAATTTACTTTATTGTACGTGCATTTTGTATATTTATTTTAATACAAATTTAATTATTTTATATGTATTTTTGTATATATATTTTTATGCAAATATGCGTTATTATATGGATATTTTGCATCTTTATTTTCATACAAATTTACATTATTTTATTGATATTCTCTTTATTTATTTTGATACGATTTAACATTATTCTATGTGTATTTTGTATATATTTTTTTTATACATATTTACATTATTTAATGTTTATTTTGTATATATATTTTATCCAAATTTACATTATTTTATGTGTATTTGTTTATATATTTTCATACAAATTTACATTATTTTATGTGTATTTTGTATATACATTTTCATAAAAAAATTACGTTATTTTATTGTGTGTATTCGTATATATTTTGATACAAATTTTATACAAATTCATGTTATTTAATGTGTATTTGTATATATATTTTCATACAAATTTATATTATTTTATGTGTATTTTTTCATATATTTCATTACAAATTTACCTTATTTTATGTTTATTTTGTATATTTATTTCATTCAATTTTAAATTATTTTATGTGTATATTTGTATTTGTATTTAGGTTATTTTATGTGTATTTTGTATATATATTTTCATCACAAATTACATTATTATATTGGTATTTTCTTAATTTAATTCGATATGAATTTAGATTATTTCATAGGTATTTTGTATACATATTTTTATACTCATTTACATTATCTAATGTGTGTTTTTATTATATATTTTTATGCAAATTTATTTTATATTCATTTTTGTACATATATTTTTATAGAAATTTGCGTTATTTTATGTATATAGTTTTATATAAATTTACGTTATTTTATGTGCATTTTGTATATTTATATTTATACAAATACACATTCTTTTATTTCTATATTGTTTATTTATATTTATACATATTTACATTATTTTATGTGTATTTTGTATACATTTTTTATACGTATTTACTTAATTTTATGTGTATTTTGTATATGTATTTTTATAGAAATCTACGTTATTTTATGTGTATTCGCATATATATTTTGAAACAAATTTACATTATTTTATATGTATTTTGCATATCTATTTCAATACAAATTTACCTTATTGTATGTGCATTTTGTATATTTATTTTGATACAAATTCAAATATTTTATGTGTATTTTGGTATCAATAATTTTATAAAAAATGCGTTATTTTATAGGTATTTTGCATCTTAATTTTCATACAAATTTACATTATTTTATTAATATTCTGTGTATATATTTTGATACGATTTTACATTATTCTATTTGTGTTTTGTATATATTTTTTATACATATTTACATTATTTAATGTGTATTTTGTATATATATTTCATACAAATTTACGTTATTATATGTGTATTTGTTTATATATTTTCTTTCAAATTTACATTATTTTATGTGTATTTTGTATATGTATTTCAATAGAAATTAACCTAATTTTATGTGTATTTTGTATATTTCTTTTCATACAAATTTAAATTATTTTTGTGTATTTTTGTATATAGTTTTATACAAATTTAGGTTATTTATGTACGCATTTACATTATTTAATGTGTGTTTTGTATATATATTTTTATCCAAAGTTAATTTATTTTACGTTCATTTTTGGACATATATTTTTTCAGAAATTAGCGTTATTTTATATGTATTTATATATGTTTTCTCATACAAATTTACATTATTTTATTGCTATTTTGTTTATTTAGTTTGATACGAATTACATGATTATATGTGTATTTTGTACATATTTTTTATACGTATTTACATTACTTAATGTGTATTTTGTTTATATATTTTTAAACAAATTTACGTTATTATATGTATTTTTATAAATATTTTGATACAAATTTACATTATTTTATGTATTTTGTATATACATTTCAATTCAAATTTAGCTTATTTTATCTGTATTTTGTATATCTATTTTCATACGAATTTAATTACTTCTGTGTATTTTTGTATATAGTTTTATACAAATTTACGTTATTTTATGTGTATTTTGTATATTTATATTTATACAAATACACATTCTTTTATTAGTATTTTGCTGATTTATTTTGATATGAATTTACATTATTTTATGTGTATTTTGTATACATTTTTTTTATACGTATTTACTTCATTTTACGTGTATTTTGTATATATATTTTTTATACAAATCTACGTTATTTATGTAATATTCGTATATATATTTTGAAACAAATTTACATTGTTTTATATGTATTTTGCATATCTATTTCAATACAGATTTACCTTATTGTATGTGTATTTTGTATATTTATTTTAATACAAATAAATTTTTTATGTGTATTTTTGTATATATATTTAAAAAAAATGCGTTATTTTATGGGTATTTTGCTTCTTTATTTTCATACAAATTTACATTATTTTATTAATATTCTGTGTATTTATTTTGATACGATTTTACATTATTCTATTTGTGTTTTGTATATATTTTTTTATACAAATTTACGTTATTTTAAGTGTATTTGTTTATGTATTTTCATTCAAATTTACAGTATTTTATGTGTATTTTGTATATGTATTTCAATACAAATTTACCTAATTTTATGTGTATTTTGTATATTTATTTTCATACAAATTTAAATTATTTTTGTGTATTTTTGTATATAGTTTTATACAAATTTATGTTATCTTATGTGTATTTTGTATATTTATTTTCATACAAATACACATTCTTTTATCGACATTTTGTTTATTTATTTTGACGCGAATTTACATTATTTAATGTGTATTTTGTATATATATTTTGATACATATTTACATCCTTTCATGTGTATTTTGTATATTTATAAAAAATGCGTTATTTTATGGGTATTTTGCATCTTTATTTTCATACAAATTTACATTATTTATTTACATTCTGTGTATTTCTTTTTAATACGATTTTACATTATTCTATTTGTGTTTTGTATATATATTTTTATACATATTTACATTATTTAATGAGTATTTTTTATATATATTTTATACAAATTTATGTTAATTTAAGTGTATTTGTTTATATATTTTCATTCAAATTTACATTATTTTATGTGTATTTTGTATATATTTCTTTACAAATTTACCTAATTTTATGTGTATTTTGTATATTTATTTTCATACAAATTTAACTTATTTTGTGTATTTTATATATAGTTTTATACAAATTTACGTTATTTTATGTATTTTGTATATGTATTTTCATACAAATACACATTCTTTTATTGATATTTTAATTATTTATTTTGACACAATTTACATTATTTAATGTGTATTTTGTATATATATTTTATACGTATTTACAACATTTCATGTATATTTTGTATATATATTTCTATAAATCTACGTTATTTTATGTGTATTCGTATATATATTTGAAACAAATCTACATTATTTTATGTATTTTGTATATATATTTCATTATAAATTTGCCTTATTTTAAGTTTATTTTTATATATATTTTCATTCAAATTCAAATCATTTTATGTGTATATATTTATTTGTATTTACGTTATTTTATGTGTATTTTCTATATATATTTTCATTCAAAATTACACTATTTTATCGGTATTTTGTTCATTTATTTCGATACGAATTTAGATTATTTCATGTGTATTTCTATACATATACAAATAGAGTAAATTTTTTTGAAAATATATATTCAAAATACATTTAAAATTATGTAAATAAGTATAAAATATATATATCAAATACACCTAAAAAAAATGAAAAATCGTATCAAAATAAATAAATAAAATTCCGATAAAGAACGTATATTTGTAGGAAAATAAATATATAAAATACACATAAAATTACGAAAATTTGAATAGAAATATATACTAAAATACACAAAATTAATTCAATTTGTGAAAATAGATATACAAAATACACATATAATTAGTTAAATTTGTATTTAAATACATGTACAAAATTCACATAAAATAATGTAAATTTGTAAATGAAAACAAATTCACATAAAATAACGAACATTGGTATAAAATAGATATACAAAATATACATAGAATAATGTAAAATCGTATCAAAATAAATACACAGAATATTAATAAAATAATGTAAATTTGTATGAAAATAAAGATGCAAAATACCCATAAAACAACGCATTTTTTATGAAAATAAATATACCAAAATACACATAGAATAGCTAAATTTGTATTAAAATTAATATACAAAATGCGTTACAATAAAATAAATTTGTATTGAAAAATATGCAAAATGCACATAAAACAATGTATATTTGTTTCAAAATATATATACGAATACACATAAAATAACATATATTTCTATAGAAATATATACAAAATACACATGAAATGACGTAAATACGTATAAAATATATACACAATACACATTAAATAATGTAATTCGCATCAAAATAAATAAACAAAATATAAATAAAAAAATTTTATTTTTATGAAAATAGATATACAAAATACACATAAAATATTTTAAATTTATATAAAACTCTTTTTATAAAATATATATACCAAAATAATAAAATTTTAAATTTGTATTACAATAAATATACAAAATGCACATACAATAAGGTAGATTTATATTGAAATAGATATGCTAAATACATATAAAACAATGTAAATTTGCTTCAAAATATATATACCAATACACATAAAATAACGTGAATTACTATAAAATATATATACAAAATACATTAAATGAGTAATAAATACGTATAAGAAAATGTATACAAAGTACACATAAAATAATTAAATTTGTATTAAAATAAATATACAAAATACACATACAATAAAGTAAATCTATATTGAAATAGATATGCAAAATAAACATAAAATACTGTAAATTTGTCAAAATCAAATGAATACACGAATACAATAAAATAACGTAAATTTTTATGAAAATGTATATAAAAATACACATAAAATAATGTAAATACGTTGAAAATATATATACAAAATACACATAAAATTATGTAAATTCTTATGAAAATAAATGAACAAAATTCCACTAAAGAATGTATATTTGTAGGAAAATATAAATACAAAATACAAATAAAATAACTAAAATTTGTATAAAAATATATAAAAATACATAAAATAATTTAAATTTGTTTGAAAATAGATATACAATACACATAAAATTAGGCAAATCTGTATTGAAATACATATACAAATTACACATAAAATATGCAAATTTGTGAAAATATATAAACAAATACACATAAAATAGCGTAAATTTATATAAAATATATACAAAATATACATTAAATAATGTAAATGTGTATAAAATATATATACAAAATACACATAGAATAATGTAAAATCGTATCAAAATAAATAAACAGAATATCAATAAAATAATGTAAATTTGTATGAAAATAAAGATGCAAAATACCCAAATAATAACGCATATTTTTACAAAAATACACATAAAATAATTAAATTTGTATTAAAATAAATATACAA
The DNA here is from genome assembly GCF_024679095.1 of Eriocheir sinensis. Lineage (NCBI taxonomy): Eukaryota > Metazoa > Arthropoda > Malacostraca > Decapoda > Varunidae > Eriocheir > Eriocheir sinensis. The sequence continues at coordinate 1,613,319 of NW_026110850.1, forward strand.
AATACACATACAATATAGTAAATTGTATTGAAATAGATATGCAAAATAAACATAAATAATGTAAATTTGTATGAAAATATATATTCAAACACAAATAAATGATATAAATAAGTATAAAAATATACATATCAAATACCTAAAATAATGTAAATTCGTATAACAATAAATAAACAAAATTACGATAAAAGATGCAAGATACACATTAAATAATGTAAATATTTATAAAAAAATATATACAAAAAAAATAGAATAATGTGAAATCGTATCAAAATAAATACACCGAATATTAATAAAATAATGTAAATTTGTATGAAAATAAGATGCAAAATTCCCATCAAATAGCGCATTTCTTATAAAATATACCAAAATACACATAAAATATTTAAATTTGTATTGAAATAAATATACAAAATGCACATACAATAAGGTAAATTTGTATTGAAGAGATATGCAAAAATACATATAAAACAATGTAAATTTGTTTCAAAATATATATACCAATACACATAAAAAAACCCAGATTTCTATAAAACACTATATCCCAAATACACATAAACTCAAGTGAATACGTATAAAAATACATATACAAAATACACATAGAATAATATAAAATTGTTTAAAAAAAAAAAACAGAATATAAATAAAATAATGTAAATTTGTATCAAAATAAAAATGCAAAATACCCATGAAATAAAGCATATTTTTATAAAAATACATATACAAAAATACACATAGCATAATTAAATTTGTATTAAAATTAATATACAAAATGCATATACAATAAGGTAAATTTATTATTGAAAAATATGCAAAATACACATAAAACAGTGTAAATTTATTTCAAAATCTATATACGAATACTCATAAATCAACGTAGATTTCTATGAAATATATATACAAAATACACATCAAATGATGTAAACACATATATATAAATATATATATATATATATATATATATATAGATATATATATATATATATATATATATATATATATATATATATATATATATATATATATATATATATATATATATATATATATATATATAAAATACACATTAAATAATGTATATTCGCGTCAAAATAAATAAACAAAATATCTATAATAGAATGTGTATTTGTGTGAAAATAGATATACAATATACACATAAAATCACCTAAATTTGTATAAAACTATATACAAAAATACACAAAAATAATTTAAATTTGTATGAAAATAAATATACAAAATACATATAAAATTACGTAAATTTGTATTGAAATACATATACAAAATACACATAAAATAATGTAAATTTGAATGAAAATATATAAACAAATACATTTAAAATAACGTAAATGTGTATAAAATATATATACACATTAAATAATGTAAATATGTATAAAAAAATATATACAAAAAACAAATAGAATAATATAAAATCGTATCAAAATAAATACACAGAATATTAATAAAATAATGTAAATTTGTATGAAAATTAAGATGCAAAATTCCCATAAAATAACGCATTTTTTTAAAATATATATACCAAGACACACATAAAATATTTGAATTTGTAATATACAAAAATATACAAAATGCACATACAATAAGGTAAATTTGTATTGAAATAGATATGCAAAATACATATAAAACCATGTACACATAAAATAACGTAGATTTCTATGAAAATAAATATACAAAATACACATAAAATGAATTAAATACGTATAAAAAAATGTATAAAAAATACACATAAAATAATTTAAAATCTTATCAAAATAAATAAACAAAATACTAATAAAAGAATGTGTATTGTATATATATAAATTTACAAAATACAAATAAAATAACGTAAATTTATATAAAACTATATGCAAAAATACACTAAAGTAATTAAAGTTTTGTGTAAATAGATATACAAAATAAATGTGTATTTTCTATATTTATTCATACAAATTGAAAGTATTTTGTTTATTTTTATATATTTTCATACAAATTTTCGTTATTTAATAATTTTGTATATTTATTTTCTACAAATATACGTTCTTTTATCTGAATTTTGTTTATTGAATTTGTAACAATTTACCTTATTTTGTATATCTATTTTCATACAAATTAAAATACTTCTGTGTATTTTGTATATAGTTTTATATAAATTTACGTTATTTTATGTGTATTTATATTTATATTATACAAATACACATTCTTTATTAGTATTTTGTATATTTATTTTGATGCAATTTACATTATTTTATGTTATTTTATACATTTTTTATACGTATTTACTTCATTTTATGTGTATTTTGTATATATATTTTATAGAAATCTACGTTATTTATGTGTATTCGTATATATATTTTGAAACAAATTTACATTGTTTTATGTATTTTGCATATCTATTCAATACAAATGTACATTATTGAATGAGTTTTTTGTATATTTATTTTAATACAAATTTAATTTTTTGATGTGTATTTTGGTATATATATTTTTATAAATAAAAAAATGCGTTATTTTATAGGTATTTTTATAAATATTTTGATACAAATCTACATTATTTTATGTATTTTGTATATACATTTCAATTCAAATTTAGCTTATTTTATCTGTATTTTGTATATCTATTTTCATTCATATTTAACTACTTCTGTGCATTTTTGTATATAGTTTTATACAAATTTACGTTATTTTATGTGTATTTTGTATATTTATATTTATGCAAATACACATTCTTTTATTGGTATTTTGTTTATTTATTTTGATACGAATTTACATTATTTTATGTGTATTTTGTATACATTTTCTTATACGTATTTACTTCATTTTATGTGTATTTTGTATATATATTTTTATACAAATCTACGTTATTTTATGTGTATTCGTATATATATTTTGAAACAAATTTACATTGTTTTATATGTATTTTGCATATCTATTTCAATACAGATTTACCTTATTGTATGTGTATTTTGTATATTTATTTTAATACAAATTAATTTTTTCATGTGTATTTTGGTATATATATTTTTATAAAAAATGCGTTATTTAATGGGTATTTTGCATCTTTATTTTCATACAAATTTACATTGTTTTATTAATATTCTGTGTATTTATTTTGATACGATTTTACATTATTCTATTTGTGTTTTGTATATATATATTTTTATACATATTTACATTATTTAATGTGTATTTTGTATATTTTAAAACAAATTTACGTTATTTTATGCACATCTGTTAAAATATTTTGATACAAATTTACATTATTTTATGTATTTTGTATATATATTTCAATACAAATTTAGTTTATTTTATGTATATTTTGTATATCTATTTTCATTTGTATCAAAATAAATAAACAAAATAGCAATAAAATAATGTAAATTTGTATGAGAAAACATATACAAATGAACATAAAATAAAGTAAATTTGCAAATTTGTATTGAAATAGATATGCAAAATACATATAAAACAATGTAAATTTGTTTCAAAATATATATACGAATACACATAAAATAACGTAGATTTCTATAAAAATATATACAAAATACACATAAAATGAAGTAAATACGTATAAAAAATGAATACAAAAAATACATAAAAATCGTATCAAAATAAATAAACAAAATACCAGTAAAAGAATGTGTATTTGTAAAAATATAAATATACAAAATACACATAAAATATCGTAAATTTGTATAAAACTATATAAAAAATACACAGAAGTAATTAAATTTGTATGAAAATATATATACAAAATACAGCTAAAATAAGCTAAATTTGAATTGAAATGTACATACAAAATACATAAAATAATGTAAATCTGTATCAAAATATTTATACAAATACATATAATAACGTAGATTTGTTTAAAAATATATAAACAAAATACACATTAAGTAATGTAAATACGTATAAAAAATATGTACAAAATACACATATAATCATGTAATTCGTATCAAAATAAATAAACAAAATAGCAATAAAATAATGTAGATTTGTGTGAGAAAACATATACAAATAACGCAAATTTCTATAAAAATATATGTACAAAAATGCACATAAAATAAATTTGCATAAAAATATATATACAAAACACACACTAAATAATGTAAATGCGTACATAAAATAACCTAAATTTGTATAAAACTATATACAAAAATACACAAAAATAATTTAAATTTGTTTGAAAAGAAATATACAAAATACACATAAAATTAGGTAAATTTGTATTGAAATACATATACAAAATACACATCAAATAATGTAAATTTGAATAAAAATATATAAACAAATACACTTAAAATAACGTAAATTTGTATAAAATATATATGCAAGATACACATTAAATAATGTAAATGTGTATAAAAATATATATACAAAACACACAGTTAATATTGTAAAATCGTATCACAATAAATACACAGAATATCAATAAAATAATGTAAATTTGTATGAAAATAAAGATACAAAATTCCCAAAAATTATCGCATTTTTTATAAAAATATATTTACCAAAATACACATAAAATATTTAAATTTGTATTGAAATAAATATACAAAATGCATATACAGTAAGGTAAATTTGTATTCAAAAAGAGATATTCAAAAATACATATAAAACAATGTAAATTTGTTTCAAAATATATATACGAATACACATAAAATAAAGTATATTTCAATAGAAATATATATACAAAATACATATGAAATTATGTAAATACGTATAAAAATATATATACAAAATACATATATACAAAATAATGTAAATTCTTGTCAAAATAAATCAACAAAATATCATGAAAACAATGTGTATTTGTATGAAAATAGATAATAGATAATAAATTTGTATAAAATATATATGCAAGATTCACATTAAATAATGTAAATATGTATAAAAAAAGTATATACAAAAAACAAATAGAATAATGTAACATCGTATCAAAATAAATACACCGAATATTAATAAAATAATGTAAATTTGTATGAAAATAAAGATGCAAAATTCCCATAAAATAGCGCATTTCTTATAAAAATATATATAAAAAATACATAAAATATTTAAATTTGCATTGAAATAAATATACAAAATGCACATACAATAAGGTAAATTTGTATTGAAGAGATATGCAAAATACATATAAAACAATGTAAATTTGTTTCAAAATATATATACGAATACAAATAAAAAAACGTAGATTTCTATAAAAATATATATACAAAATACACATAAAATTAAGTAAATACATATAAAAAAATGTATACAAAATACACATAAAATAATGTAATTTAGAATTAAAATAAATGTAAATTTGAATGAAAATATAAAAACAAATACACTTAAAATAACGTAAATTTGTATAAAATATATACAGATACACATTAAATAATGTAAATGTGTATAAAAAATATATACAAAAAACAAATAGAATAATGTAAAATCGTATCAAAATAAATACAGAATATCAATAAAATAATGTAAATTTGTATGAAAATAAAGATGTAAAACTCCCAAAAATTATCGCATTTTTATAAAATATATATACAAAATACACATAAAATATTTAAATTTGTGTTGAAATAAATATACAAAATGCATATACAGTAAGGTAAATTTGTAATAAAAGAGATATTCAAAAATACATATAAAACAATGTAAATTTGTTTCAAAATATATATACGAATACACATAAAAAAAGTTGATTTCTATATAAATATATATACAAAATACATATGAAATTATGTAAATACGTATAAAAATATATATACAAAATACATATCAAATAATGTAAATTCGTGTCAAAATAAATAAACAAAATATCATGAAAAGAATGTGTATTTGTATAAAAATAGATAATAGATAATAAATTTGTATAAAATATATATGCAAGATACTCATTAAATAATGTAAATATGTATAAAAAAGTATATACAAAAAACAAATAGAATAATGTAAATTAGTATCAAAATAAATACACCGAATATTAATAAAATAATGTAAATTTGTATGAAAATAAAGATGCAAAATTCCCATAAAATAGCGCATTTCTTATAAAAATATATATACCAAAATACACATAAATTATTTAAATTTGTATTGAAATAAATATACAAAATGCACATACAATAAGGTAAATTTGTATTGAAAGAGATATGCAAAAATACATATAAAACAATGTAAATTTGTTTCAAAATATATATACTAATACGAATAAAAAAACGTAGATTTCTATAAAAATATATACAAAATACACGTAAAATTAAGTAAATACGTATAAAAAAATGCATACAAAATACACATAAAATAATGTAAATTCGATTTAAAATAAATAAACAAAATTCCAATAAAAGAATGTGTATTTGGATATATATAAATATACAAAATACATATACAAAATAAACATAAAATAAGGTAGATTTGTAATAAAATATATGTACAAAATACACATAAAATAATGTAAATTTATATGAAAATATATATACAAATACACATAAAATACCATGAATTTGTATAAAAATATATATTCAAAATAAATATTAAATAATGTACAAGCGTATAAAAATATATATACAAAGTACATATAAAATAATGTAAATTCGTATCAATATAAATCAACAAAACATCAATAAAATAATATATATTTGAATGAAAATAAATTTACAAAATACACATAACATAACTAAAATTTGTATTAAAATATATACAAAAATACATAGAAATAATTTGAGTTTGTATGAAAATAGATATACAAAATCTGATAATCTGATTTTATATTATTTTTTATAAAATCTGAATTTTGTTTATTGAATTTGAAACGAATTTACCTTATTTTGTATATCTATTTTCATACAAATTAAATACTTCTGTGTATTTTGTATATAGTTTTATATAAATTTACGTTATTTTATGTGTATTTTGTATATTTATATTTATACAAATACATTCTTTTATTGGTATTTTGTATATTTATTTGATGCAATTACATTTTATGTATTTTGTATACATTTTTATACGTATTTACTTCATTTTATGTGTATTTTGTATATATATTTTCATAGAAATCTACGTTATTTTATGTGTATTCGTATATATATTTTGAAACAAATTTACATTTTTTTATATGTACTTTGCATATCTATTTCAATACAAATTTACCTTATTGTATGTGTTTTTTAAATATTTATTTTAATACAAATTTAATTTTTTTATGTGTATTTTGGTATATATCGAGAGGTAAATTTGTATTGAAAGAGATATTCAAAAATACATATAAAACAATGTAAATTTGTTTCAAAATATATATACGAATACACATAAAATAACGTAGATTTCTATAAAAATATATACAAAATACACATAAAATGAAGTAAATACGAATAAAAATATGAATACAAAATACACATAAAAATCGTATCAAAATAAATAAACAAAATACTAGTAAAAGAAAGTGTATTTGTATAAATATAAATATACAAAATACACATAAAATATCGTAAATTTGGATAAAACTATATACAAAAATACACAGAAGTTATTAAATTTGTATGAAAATATATATACAAAATACAGCTAAAATAAGCTAAATTTGAATTGAAATGTACATACAAAATACATAAAATAATGTAAATCTGTATCAAAATATTTATACAAATACATATAATAACGTAGATTTTTTTAAAAATATATAAACAAAATACACATTAATTAATGTATATACTTATAAAAAATATGTACAAAATACACATATAATCATGTAATTCGTATCAAAATAAATAAACAAAATAGCCATAAAATAATGTAAATTTGTGTGAGAAAACATATACAAATAACGCAAATTTCTATAAAAATATATGTACAAAAATGCACATAAAATAAAGTAAATTAGCATAAAAATATATACAAAACACACAATAAATAATGTAAATGCGTAAATAAAATAACCTAAATTTGTATAAAACTATATACAAAATACACAAAATAATTTAAATTTGTTTAAAAGAAATATACAAAATACACATAAAATTAGGTAAATTTGTGTGGAAATACATATACAAAATACACATCAAATAATGTAAATTTGAATGAAAATATATAAACAAATACACTTAAAAGAACGTAACTTTGTATAAAATATATATACAAGATACACATTAAATAATGTAAATGTGTATAAAAAATATATACAAAAACAAATAGAATAATGTAAAATCGTATCAAAATAAATACAGAATATCAATAAAATAATGTAAATTTGTATGAAATTAAAAATGCAAAATTCCCAAAATTATCGCATTTTTATAAAATATATATACCAAAATACACATAAAATATTTAAATTTGTATTGAAATAAATATACAAAATGCATATACAGTAAGGTAAATTTGTATTGAAAGAGATATGCAAAATACATATAAAACAATGTAAATTTGTTTCAAAATATATATACGAATAGAAATAAAATAAAATGAATTTCTATGAAATATATATACAAGTACATATGAAATTATGTAAATACGTATAAATATATATATATATATATATATATATATATATATATATATATATATATATATATATATATATATATATATATATATATATATATATATATATATATATATATATATATATATATATATATGTAAATTCGTGTCAAAATAAATAAACAAAATATCATGAAAAGAATGTGTATTTGTATGAAAATAGATAATAGTTAATAAATTTGTATAAAATATATATACAAAATACACATTAATTAATGTAAATATGTATAAAAAAGTATATACAAAAAACAAATAGAATAATGTAAAATCGTATCAAAATAAATACACCGAATATTAATAAAATAATGTAAATTTGTATGAAAATAAAGATGCAAAATTCCCATAAAATAGCGCATTTCTTATAAAAATATATATACCAAAATACACATAAATTATTTAAATTTGTATTGAAATAAATATACAAAATGCACATACAATAAGGTAAATTTGTATTGAAAGAGATATGCAAAAATACATATAAAACAATGTAAATTTGTTTCAAAATATATATACGAATACAAATAAAAAACGTAGATTTCTATAAAAAATATATATATATATTAAATACACATAAAATTAAAAAAATATGTATAAAAAAATGTATACTAAATACACATCAAATAATGTAAATTCGAATTAAAATAAATATACAAAATACCAATAAAAGAATGTGTATTTGGATTAATATATATATATACTAAATACACATACAAAATAAACATAAAATAAGGTAGATTTGTAATAAAATATATGTACAAAATACACATAAAATAATGTAAATTTATATGAAAATATATATACAAATACACATAAAATACCATGAATCTGTATAAAAACATATATTCAAAATAAATATTAAATAATGTAAAAGCGTATAAAAATATATATACAAAGTATATATAAAATGAAAAATAAGATGCAAAGTACCTATAAAATAAGGCATTTTTTATAAAATTATTGATACCAAAATACACATAAAATATTGAACTTGTATTAAAATAAATATACAAAATGCACATACAATAAGGTAAATTTGTTTTGAAATAGATATGCAAAATACATATAAAATAATGTAAATTTGTTTCAAAATATATATACGAATACACATAAAATAACGTAGATTTCTATAAAAATACATATACAAAATTCACATAAAATTAAGTAAATACGTATAAAAAATGTATACAAAATACACATAAAATAGTGTAAATTCGTATAAATGTAAATAAACAATATACCAATAAAAGAATATGTATTTGTATAAATATAAATATACAAAATGCACATAAAATAACGTAAATTGATATAAAACTATATACATAAAATAACGCAAATTTCTATAAAAATATATGTACAAAATGAGCATTAAATAAACTTGCATAAAATATATATACAAAACACTCTTTAGTTAATGTTAATGAGTATAAAAATATGTATACAATATACCTATGAAATAACCTTAATTCGTATCGAATTATATTAAGAAAATATCAATAAAATAATGTAATTTTGGATGAAAATAAATATACAAAATACGCATAAAATAACCTAAATACAAATACAAGTATACACATAAAATAATTTAAAATTGAATGAAATAAATATACAAAATAAACATAAAATAAGGTAAATTTGTAATGAAATATATAAAAAATACACATAAAATAATATAAATTTGTGAAAATATATATACAAATACACATTAAATAACATGAATTTGTATAAAATTTGTATCAAAATATACTTATACACACAATAAAATAACGTAATTTTTTATGAAAATGTATATACAAAATACACATAAAATAATTTAAATACGTAGAAAAATATATATACAAAATACATATCAAATAATGTAAATATGTATAAAAATATATAAACAAATACATATAAAATAATGTATATTTGGATTAAATATATATCATAATATAATGTAAATTCGTATCAAAATAAATAAACAAAATACCAATAAAAGAATGTGTATTTGTATGAATATAAATATACAAAATACACATAAAATAACGTAAATTTATATAAAACTATATACAAAATACACAGAAGTAATTAAATTTGTATGAAAATATATACAAAATACACAGAAATAAGCTAAATTTGATATTAAATATATATACAAAAACATGAAATAAAGTAAATTTGTATCAAAATATTTATACAAATACACATATAATAACGTAAATTTGTATGAAAATATATAAACAAAATACACATTAAATAATATAAATACGTATGAAAAATTATGTACAAAATACACATATAATCATGTAATTCGTATCAAAATAAATAAACAAAATACCAATAAAATAATATAAATTTGTATGAGTAAACGTGTATATTTCATATTTTCAAAACAAATTTACCTTATTATATACGCATTTGTATATTAATTTTCATACAAATTTAATTATTCGATGTGTATTTTTGTATCTGTATTTTTTTAAACTTATTCCTTATTTTTTGGGTATTTTGTCTCTTTATTTTCATACAAATTTACATTATTTTATGGATATTCTGCTCATTCATTTTGATAGGAAGTGACATTATTCTATGTGTATTTTGTATATATTTTCATACAAATTACGTTATTTGTATTTGTTATATATTTTGACACAAATTTACAATATTTATGGGTATTTTGTATATACATTTCAAAGAAATTTACCTAGTTTTATGTGTATTTTATATATCTATTTTCAAACAAACTCAAATTATTTCTAAGTATTTTTGTATATATTTTAATGCAAATTTTAGTTATGTTATGTGTATTTTGTAAATTTATTTTCATTCAAATATATATTATTTTATTGGTGTTTTGTTGATTTATATTGATACGAATTTACATTATTTTATATGTATTTGTATATATATTTTATACCTTTTCCATTATTTAATATTTATTTGAATATATATTTTTATACAAATTCATAGTATTTTATGTGTATTTGTATATATATTTTCATATAAATTTACATTATTTTATGTGTATTTTGTACATATATTTTATTACAAATCTACCTTATTTTATGTTTATTTTGTATGTGTATTTTGTATATTTATATTTATCCAAATACACATTCTTTTATTGGTATTTTGTTTATTTATTTTAATTCGAATTTACGTTCTTTTATCGGAAGTTTGTTTATTTATTTTGATAAGAATTTTCATTTTTTAAGTGTATTTGATATATATTTTTATACTTATTTACATAATTTTATATGTATTTTGACTATATATTTTCATAGAAATTTACTCTATATGTATATGTATAGAAAATACACATGAAATAATCTAAATTCGTATCGAAATAAATGAACAAAATACTAATAAAATAATGTAATTTTGAATGAAAATATATATAGAAAATACACATAAAATAACGTAAATACAAATAAATATATACACATAAAATGAATTGAATTTGAATGAAAAAAGATATAAAAATAAACTCAAAATATGGCAAATTTATAATGAAATATATATACAAAATACACATAAAATAATGTAGATTTGTTTCAAAATATATATACGAATACACATAAAATAACGTAGACTTCTATAGAAATATATATACAAAATACACATGAAATGTTGTAAATACGTATAAAAATATATATACAAAATATACATTAAATAATGTAAATTCGTGTCAAAATAAATAATTAAAATATCAATAAAAGAATGTGTATTTGTATGAGAATACATATACAAAATACACATAAAATAACGTAAATTTGTATAAAACTATATAAAAAAATACACAAAAATAAGTTAAATTTGTATGAAAATAAATATACAAAATGCACATAAAATTAGGTAAATTTGTAAAGAAACACATATACAAAATACATATAAAATAATGTAAATTTGAATGAAAATATATAAACAAATACACTTAAATTAACATAAATTTGTATAATATATATATATATATATATATATATATATATATATATATATATATATATATATATATATATATATATATATATATATATATATATATATATATATATATATATATATATAAATACTCATTAAATAATGTAAATATGTATAAAAAAATATATATACAAAACACAAATAGAATAACGTAAAATCAATTAAAATAAATACACAGAATGTAAATAAAATAATGTAAATTTGTATGAAAATAAAGATGCAAAATACCCATAGAATAACGCATTTTTTATAAATATACAAAATACACATGAAAGGATGTAAATACGTATAAAAATATATATACAAAATACACATTAAATAATGTAAATTCGCGTCAAAATAAATAAACAAAATGTCGATAAAAGAATGTGTATTTGTATGAAAATAAATATACAAAATACACATAAGATAACATAAATTTGTTTAAAACTATATACAAAATACACAAAATAATTTAAATTTGTATGAAAATAAATATACAAAATGCACATAAAATTAGGTAAATTTGTATTGAAATACATATACAAAATACACATAAAATACTGTAAATTTGAATGAAAATACATAAACAAATACACTTAAAATAACGTAAATTTGTATAAAAAAATATATACAAAACACAAATAGAATAATGTAAAATCTTATCAAAATAAGAACACAGAATATTAATTAAATAATGTAAATTTGTATGAAAATAAAGAAGCAAAATACCCATAAAATAACGCATCTATATATATATATATATATATATATATATATATATATATATATATAAATATATATATATAAATATTTATATATATCTATATATATATATATACCAAAATACACATGAAAAAATTAATTTGTATTAAAATAAATATAGAAAATACACATACATTAAAGGTAAATCTGTATTGAAATATATATGCAAAATACATATAAAACGATGTAAATTTGTTTCAAAATATATATACGAATACCCATAAAATAACGTAGATTTGTATAAAAATATATATACAAAATACACGTAAAATGAAGTAAATACGTATAAAAAAATGTATACAAAATACACATAAAATAATGTAAATTCGTATCAAAATAAATAAACAAAATACCAATAAAAGAATGTGTATTTGTATAAATATAAATATACAATATACATATGAAATAACGTAAATTTGTATAAAACTATATACAAAAATACACAGAAGTAATTAAACTCGTATGAAAATAGATATACAAAATACAGATAAAATAAGCTAAATTTGAATTGAAATGTATATACAAAATACATAAAATAATGTAAATTTGTATCAAAATATTTATAAAAATACATATAATAACGTAAATTTGTTTAAAAATATATAAACAAAATACTCATTAAGTAATGTAAATACGTATAAAAAATATGTACAAAATACACATATAATCATGTAATTCGTATCAAACTAAATAAACAAAATAGCAATAAAATAATGTAAATTTGTATGAGAAAACATATACAAATACATATAAAATAACGCTAATTTCTATAAAAATATATGTCAAAAAATGAACGTAAAATAAATTAACTTTGGATAAAAATATATATACAAAACACACATTAAATAATGTAAATGCGTACATAAAATAACCTAAATTTGTATAAAACTATATACAAAAATACACAAAAATAATTAAAATTTGTATGAAAAGAAATATACAAAATACACATAAAATTAGGTTAATTTCTATTGAAATACATATACAAAATACACATAAAATAATGTAAATTTGAAAGAAAATATATAAACAAATACACATATAATAACGTAAATTTGAATGAAATATATATACAAAATACACATTAAATAATGTAAATATGTATAAAAAATATATACAAAACACAAATAGAATAATGTAAAATCGTATCAAAATATATACACAGAATATTAATAAAATAATGTAAATTTGTATGAAAATTAAGATGCAAAATACCTATAAAATAACGCATTTTTTATAAAATTATTGATACCAAAATACACATAAAATATTTGAATTTGTATCAAAATAAATATACAAAATGCACATACAATAAGGTAAATTTGTATGAAATATATATACAAAATACACATTAAATAATGTAAATTTGTTTCAAAATATATATGAATACACATAAAATAGCGTAGATTTCTATAAAAACACACATACAAAATACAAATAAAATTAAGTAAATACGTATAAAAAATTTATACAAAATACACATAAAATAATGTAAATTCGTATAAATATAAATAAACAATATAGCAATAAAAGAATGTGTATTTGTATAAATATAAATATACAAAATGCACATAAAATAAGGTTAATTTATATAAAACTATATATATAAAATAACGCGTTTCTATAAAAATATATGTACAAAAATGAACATAAAATAAATTTGCATAAATATATATATACAAAACACACATTAGATAATGTAAATGAGTATAAAAATATGTATACAAAATACCTATGAAATAATCTAAATTCGTATCGAATTAAATTAAGAAAATACCAATATAATAATGTAATTTTGGATGAAAATATATATACAAAATACACATAAAATAACCTAAATACAAATACAAATATACACATAAAATAATTTAAAATTGAATGAAATAAATATACAAAATAAACATAAAATAAAAGTAAATTTGTAATAAAATATATGAAAAAACACATAAAATAATACAAATTTGTATGAAAATATATATACAAATACACATTAAATAACATGAATTTGTATAAAATTTGTATCAAAATATATACGAATACACACAATAAAATAACGTAATTTTTTATGAAAATGTATATACAAACTACACATAAAATAATGTTAATTTGTATAAAATATATAAACAAATACTCATAAAATAATGTAAATTTGGATAAAATATATATACAAAATAAACCTTAAATAATGTAAATATGTATAAAAATATATACAAAATACAAATAAAATAATGTTAAATCGTATCAAAATAAATAAAGAGAATATCAATAAAATCATGTAAATTTGTATGAAAATAAAGCTGCAAAATATCCATATAATAACGCATATTTGCATAAAATATATATACAAAATACATATAAAATAATTAAATTTGTATTAAAATAAATATACAAAATGCACGTACAATAAAGAAAATTTGTATTGAAATAGATATGCAAAATACACATCAATAATGTAAATTTGTATCAAAATATATATACGAATACTCATAAAATTTCTATGAAAATATACATACAAAATAGATATACAAAATACACATATAACTAGTTAAATTTGTATTTAAATACATATACAAAAACACATAAAATAATGTAGATTTGTATGAAATGAAAACAAATACATTTTATATAAAATATATATACAAAATACACATAGAATAATGTAAAATCATACCAAATAAATACACAGAATATCAATAAAATAATGTAAATTTGTATGAAAATAAAGATGCAAAATACCCATAAAATAAAGCATATTTTTATAAAAATACATACACAAAAATACACATAGATTAATCAAATTTGTATTAAAATTAATATACAAAATGCACATACAATAATGTAAATTTGTATTGTAAAATATGCAAAATACACATAAAACAATGTAAATTTGTTTCAAAATATATATACGAATACACATAAAATAACGTAGATTTCTATAGAAATATATATACAAAATACACTTGAAATAATGTAAATACGTATAAAAATATATATACAAAATACACATTAAATAATGTTAATTCGTGTCAAAAAAAAAAAAAAAATATCATGAAAAGAATGTGTATTTGTATGAAAATAGATATACAAAATACACATAAAATAACCTAAATTTGTATAAAACTATATACAAAAATAAACAAAAATAATTTAAGCATGAATGAAAAAAAATATAAAAAACATAAAATTAGGTAAATTTGTATTAAAATACATATACAAAATACACATAAAATAATGTAAATTTGAATGAAAATATATAAACATATGGACTTAAAATAACGTAAATTTCTATCAAATATATAAACAAAAAACACATTAAATAATGTAAATATGTATAAAAAAATATATACAAAACACAAATAAAATAATGTAAATTCGTATAATAATAATTTTAGTAAATATTAATTAAATACTTTAATTTTGTATGACAATTAAGATTCAAAATACCCTTGTAATGTGTATTCCTCTATATATTTTGAAACAAATTTACATTGTTTATATGTATTTGCATATCTATTTTTGTGTATTCTGTATTTATTTTTGTTATACATAGAATAATGTAAAATCGTATCAAAATAAGTACACAGAATATCAATAAAATAATTTAAATTTGTATGAAAACAAAGATGCAAAATAACCATAAGATAAAGCATATTTTTTAAATACATATACAAAAATACACATAGAATAATTAAATTTGTATTAAAATTAATATACAAAATGCACACATACAATAAGGTAAATTTGTATTGAAAAAAAACGCAAAATACAAATAAAACATTGTAAATTTGTTTCAAAATATATACGAATACACATAAAATAACGTAGATTTCTATAGAAATATATATACAAAATACACATGAAATTATGTAAATACGTATAAAAATATATATATAAAATACAAATTAAGTAATGTAAATTCGTGTCAAAATAAATAAACAAAATATCATGAAAAGAATGTGTATTTGTATGAAAATAAATAATAGATAATAAATTTGTATGAAATATATATGCAAGATATACATTAAATAATGTAAATATGTATAAAAAATATATACAAAAAACAAATAGAATAATGTAAGATCGTATCAAAATAAATACACCGAATATTAATAAAATAATGTAAATTTGTATGAAAATAAAGATGCAAAATTCCCATCAAATAGCGCATTTCTTATAAAAATATATATACCAAAATACACATAAAATATTTAAATTTGTATTGAAATAAATATACAAAATGCACATACAATAAGGTAAACTTCTATTGAAAGAGATATGCAAAAATACATATAAAACAAAGTAAATTTGTTTCAAAATATATATACGAATACACATAAAATAACGTAGATTTCTATAAAAATATATATACAAAATACACATAAAATTAGGTAAATACGTATAAAAAATGTAAACAAAATACACATAAAATAATATAAATTCGAAACAAAATAAATAAACAAAATACCAATAAAAGAATGTGTATTTGTATAAATATAAATGTACAAAATACACATACAAAATAAACATAAAATAAGGTAAATTTGTAATGAAATATATGTACAAAATACACATAAAATAATGTAAATTTATATGAAAATATATATACAAATACACATAAAATACCATGAATTTGTATAAAATTATATATTCAAAATAAATATTAAATAATGTAAATGCGTATAAAAATATATATAAAAAGTACATATAAAATAATGTAAATTCGTATCAATATAAATCAACAAAATACCAATAAAATAATATATATTTGAATGAAAATAGATTTACAAAATACACATAACATAACTAAAATTTGTATTGAAATATATACAAAAATACATAAAAATAATTTGAGTTTGTATGAAAATAGATATTCAAAATACACATAAAACTAGGTAAATTTCTTTTGAAATATATATACAAAATACCCATAAAATATTGTAAATTTGTGTCAGAATATATAAACAAATACACATAAAATAACGTAAATTTGTTTGAAAAATATATACAAAATACACATAGAATAATGTCAAATCGTATCAAAATGAATGAGCAGAATATCAATAAAATAACGTAAATTTGTATGAAAATAAAGATGCAAAATACCCATAAAATAAAGCATATTTTTATAAAAATACATATACAAAAATACACATAGAATAATTAAATTTGTATTAAAATTAATATACAAAATGCATATACAATAAGGTAAATTTGTATTGAAAAAATATGCAAAATACACATAAAAGTGTAAATTTGTTTAAAAATCTATATACGAATACACATAATATAACGTAGATTTCTATAGAAAGATATATACAAAATACACATGAAATGATGTAAATACGTATAAAATATATATACAAAATACACATTAAATAATTTAAATTCTCGTCAAAATAAATAAACAAAATATCAATAAAAGAATGTGTATTTGTATGAAAATAGATATACAAAATACTCATAAAATAACCTAAGTTTGTATAAAACTATATACAAAAATACACAAAAATAATTTAAATTTGTATGAAAATAAATATACAAAATACACATAAAATTATTTTGTATATCTATTTTATACAAATGTACGTTATTTTATGTGAATTTATTTTCATTTCATACAAATTTACATTATTTTATGCGTATTTTCTACATGTATTAAATACAAATTTAACTAATTACATATTTTTAAAAATACATATAAAAAATACACATAGATTAATCAAATTTGTATTAAAATTAATATACAAAATGCACATACAATAAGGTAAATTTGTATTGAAAAATATGCAAAATACACATAAAACAATGTAAATTTGTTTCAAAATATATTCGAATACACATAAAATAACAGATTTCTATAGAAATATATATACAAAATACACTTGAAATAATGTAAATACGTATAAAAATATATACAAAATACACATTAAATAATGTTAATTCGTGTCAAAATAAATAAACAAAATATCATGAAAAGAATGTGTATTTGTATGAAAATAGATATACAAAATACACATAAAATAACCTAAATTTGTATAAAACTATACAAAAATACACAAAAATAATTTAAACTTGTATGAAAATAAATATACAAAAAACATATAAAAATAGGTAAATTTGTATTGGAATATACAAAATACACATAAAATAATTGAATGAAAATATATAAACATATAGACTTAAAATAACGTAAATTTGTATCAAATATATATACAAAAAAAACATTAAATAATGTAAATATGTATAAAAAAATATATACAAAACACAAATAAAATAATGTAAAATCGTATCAAAATAAATACAGAAAATATTAATAAAATAATGTAAATTTGTATGAAAATTAAGATGCAAAATACCCATAAAATAACGCATTTTTTATAAAAATATATATACGAAAAAACATAAAATATTTGATTTTGTATTAAAATAAATAGATATACAAAATACACATAAAATAAGCTAAATTTGAATTGAAATATATATACAAAATACATAAAATAATGTAAATTTGTATCAAAATACCTATACAAATACACATATAATAACGTAAATTTGTATAAAAATATATAAACAAAATACACATTAAATAATGTAAATACGTATAAAAAATGTAAAAAATACACAAATAATCATGTAATTCGTATCAAAATAAATAGACAAAATACCAATAAAATAATGTAAATTTCTATGAGAAAACATATACAAAATACACATAAATAACGCAAATATCAATAAAAATATATATAATATAATATATTTTTATACATATTTAAAATATTTAATGTATATTTTGTATATATATATTTTATATGTGATTTTATATGTATTTGTTATATATTTTCATACAAATTACATTATTTTATGTGAGTTTTGTATATGTATTTCAATACAAATTTGCCTAACTTTATGTGTATTTTGCATATCTATTTTCAAACAAATTTAAATTATTTTGTGTATTTTGTATATATTTTATACAAATTTTAGTTATTTATTTGTTTTGTATATATATTTTCTAAATATACATTCTTTTATTGGAATTTTGTGTATTTAATTTTTACAATTTACATTATTTTATGTGTATTTGTATATATATTTTCTACGTATTTAAACTATTTTATGTGTATTTTATATATACATTTTCATAAAATTTACGTTATTTTATTGTGTGTATTCGTATATATTTTGAAACATTTTATACAAATTCATGTTATTTTATGTGTATTTGTATATATTTTCATACAAATTTATATTATTTATGTATTCTTACATATATTTTATTACAAATTTACCTTATTTTATGTTTATTTTGTATATTTATTTCATTCAATTTTAAATTATTTAATGTGTATATTTGTATTTGTATTTAGGTTATTTTATGTGTGTTTTCTATATATATTTTCATCCAAAATTACATTATTTTATTGTTATTTTCTTAATTTAACTCGATGCAATTTAGATTATTTCATAGGTATTTTGTATACATATTTTATACTCATTTACATTATCTAATGTGTGTTTTGTATATATTTTTTATGCAAACTAATTTTATGTGCATTTTGTACATATATTTTATAGAAACTTAAAACGTTATTTTATGTGTATTTTGTATATATTTCTCATACAAATTTACATTATTTAATTAGTTTTTGTTTATTTATTTTGATACGAATGACTTGATTATTGGTGTATTTTGTAAATATTTTATACGTATTTACATTACTTAATGTGTATTTTGTTTATATATTTTTTACAAATTTACGTTATTATATGTGTATTTGTTAAAATATTTTGAAACAATTTACTTTATTTATGTATTTAGTATATATATTTCAATTCAAAGTTTGCTTATTTGGTGAGTATTTTGTATATCTATTTTCATGCAAATTTGATTACTTTTGTGTATTTTTGTATATAGTTTTATACAAATTTACGTTATTTTATGTGCATTTTATATTTATATTTATACAAATACACATTCTCTTATTGGTATTTTGTTTATTTATATTTATACATATTTACATTATTTTATGTATTTTGTATACATTTTGATTCGTATTTAATTAATTGTATTTGTATTTTGTATATATATATTTATAGAAATCTATGTTATTTTATGTGTATTCGTATATATATTTTGAAACAAATTTACATTGTTTTATATGAATTTTGCATATCTATCTCAATACAAATTTACCTTATTGTATGTGCATTTCTATATTTATTTTAATACAAATTCAAATATTTTATGTGTATTTTGGTATATATAATTTTATAAAAAATGCGTTATTTTATAGGTATTTTGCATCTTAGTTTTCATACAAATGTACATTATTTTATTAATATTCTGTGTATATATTTTGATACGATTTTATATTATACTATTTGTGTTTTGTATATATTTTTTTATACATATTTTCATTATTTAATGTGTATTTTTTATATATATTTTATACAAATTAACGTTATTTAAGTGTATTTGTTTAAATAATTTCATTCAAATTTACATTATTTTAAGTGTATTTTGTATATGTATTTCAATACAAATTTACCTAATTTTATGTGTATTTTGTATATTTATTTTCATACAAATTTAAATTATTTTTGTTTTTTGTATATACATATAGATTAAATTTCTATGAAAATATATTTTCAAAATACATATAAAATTATGTAAATAAGTATAAAATATATATATCAAATACACCTAAAAATGAAAAATCGTATCAAAATAAATAAACAAAATTCCGATAAAGAACTCATATTTGTAGGAAAATAAATATACAAAATACACATAAAATTACGAAAATTTGAATAGAAATATATACAAAAAAATAAAAAAATAAATTTCAATTTGTATGAAAATAGATATACAAAATACACATATAATTAGTTAAATTTGTATTTAAATACATGTACAAAATACACATAAAATAATGTAAATTTGTATGAAATGAAAACAAATTCACATAAAATAACGTACATTTGTATAAAATAGATATACAAAATATACATAGAATAATGTAAAATCGTATCAAAATAAATACACAGAATATCAATAAAATAATGTAATTTTGTATGAAAATAAAGATGCAAAATACCCATAAAATAAAGCATACTTTTTTAAAATACATATACAAGAATACACATAGAATAATTAAATTTGTATTAAAATTAATATACAAAATGCACGTACAATAAGGGAAATTTGTATTGAAAAAATATACAAAATGCACATAAAACAATGTATATTTGTTTCAAAATATATACGAAGCCCCATAAAATAACCCATATTTATATAGAAATATAAATCAAACATACACATGAAATGACGTAAATACGTATAAAAAAATATATACACAATACACATTAAATAATGTAAATTCGCATCAAAATAAATAAACAAAATATCAATAAAAGAATGTGTATTTGTATGAAAATAGATATACAAAATACACATAAAATATTGTAAATTTGTATAAAACTCTATTAAAAAATACACAAAAATAATTTAAATTTGTATAAAAATATATATACAAAATACACATAAAACTAGTTAAATTTCTATTGAAATACATATACAAAATACACATAAAATAATGTAAATTTGAATGAAAATATATAAACAAATACACTTAAAATAACGTAAATTTGTATGAAATATATATAGAAAATACACATTAAATAATGTAAATATGTATAAAAAAAATATATACAAAACACAAATAGAATAATGTAAAATAGTATCAAAATAAATACACAGAATATTAATAAAATAATGTAAATTTGTATGAAAATAAAGATGCAAAATACCCATAAAACAACGCATTTTTCATGATACACATAAAATATTTAAATTTGTATTACAATAAATAAATTTATATTGAAATAGATATGCAAAATACACATAAAACAATGTAAATTTGTTTCAAAATATATATACGAATACACATAAAATAACGTAGATTTCTATAAAATATATATACAAAATACACATAAAATGAAGTAAATACGTATAAGAAAATGTATACAAAATACACATAAAATAATGTAAACTCGTATCAAAATAAATAAACTAAATGCCAATAAAAGAATGTTTACTTGTATAAATATAAATATACAAAATACACATAAAATAACGTAAAATTGTATAAAACTATATACAAAAATAAACAAAAATAATTAAATTTGTATGAAAATAGATATACAAAAGACACATAAAATAAGCTAAATTTGAATTGAAATAAATATAGAAAATACATAAAATAATGTAAATTTGTATCAAAATATATATTCAAATACACATATATTAAAATTAATATACAAAATGCGTATATAATAAGGTAAATTTGTATTGAAAAAATATGCAACATACACGTTTACTCATACAAATTTATATTATTTTATTGGTATTTTGTTTATTTATTTTGAGTACATTATTATATGTGTATGTTGTGCATATTTCTTTATACGTATTTACATTATTTAATGTGTATTTTGTTTATATATTTTCATACAAATTTACGTTATTATATGTTTATTTTATTACATTTATATATTTGTATAAATATTTTGATACAAATTTACTTTATTTCATGTATTTTGTATATATATCTCAATTCAAATTTAGCTTATTTTTTGTGTATTTTGTATATATTTTCATACAAATTTAATTACTTCTGTGTATTTTGTATATAGTTTTATATAAATTTACGTTATTTTATGTGTATTTTGTATATTTATATTTATACAAATACACATTCTTTATTGCTATTTTGTTTATTTATTTGATACAATTTACATTATTTTATGTGTATTTTTTATACATTTTATACGAATTTACATTATTTTATGTGTATTTTGTATATATATTTTTATAGAAATCTACGTTATTTTATGTGTATTCGTATATATATTTTGAAACAAATTTACATTGTTTTATATGTATTTTGCATATCTATTTCAATACATATTTACCTTATTGTATGTGTTTTTTGTATATTTATTTTAATACAAATTTAATTTTTTGATTTGTATTTTGGTATATATATTTTAATAAATAAAAAATGCGTTATTTTATGGGTATTTTGCCTCTTTATTTTCATACAAATTTACATTATTTTATTAATATTCTGTGTATTTATTTTGATACGATTTTATATTATTCTATTTGTGTTTTTTACATATTTTTTATACAAATTTACGTTATTTTAAGTGTATTGTTTATGTATCTTCATTCAAATTAACATTATTTTATGTGTATTTATTGTATGTAATTAAATACATATTTACATAATTTTATGTGTATTTTGTATATTTATTTTCATACAAATTTAAAATATTTTGTGTATTTTGTATATAGTTTGATACAAATTTAGGTTATTTTATGTGTATTTTGTATATCTATTTTCATACAAATACACATTCTTTTATTGATATTTTGTTTATTTATTTTGACGCGAATTTTATGTGAATTTGTTTTCATTTCATACAAATTTACATTATTTTATGTGTATTTTGTACATGTATTTAAATACAAATTTAACTAATTATATGTGTATTTTGTATATCTATTTTCATACAAATTGAAATTTATTTTTTTATTTTTTTGTATATATTTTTATTCAAATTTTCGTAATCTTATAAAAATATATATACCAAAATACACATAAAATATTTAAATTTGCATTGAAATAAATATACAAAATGCACATACAATAAGGTAAATTTGTATTGAAAAAGATATGCAAAAATACATATAAAACAATGTAAATTTGTTTCAAAATATATATACGAATACAAATAAAAAAACGTAGATTTCTATAAAAATATATATATACAAAATACACATAAAATTAAGTAAATACGTATAAAAAAATGTATACAAAATACACATAAAATAATGTAAATTCGAATTAAAATAAATAAACAAAATACCAATAAAAAATGTGTATTTGGATAAATATAAATATACAAAATACACATACAAAATAAACATAAAATAAGGTAGATTTGTAAAAAAATATATGTACAAAATACACATAAAATAATGTAAATTTATATAAAAATATATATACAAATACACATAAAATACCATGAATTTGTATAAAAATATATATTCAAAATAAATATTAAATAATGTAAAAGCGTATAAAAATATATATACAAATACAGATACAAAAATACACATCGAATAATTAAATTTGTATTAAAATTAATATACAAAATGCGTATATAATAAGGTAAATTTGTATTGAAAAAATATGCAACATACACGTTTACTCATACAAATTTATATTATTTTATTGGTATTTTGTTTATTTATTTTGATACGAATTACATGATTATATGTGTATTTTGTACATTTTTTTTACGTATTTACATTATTTAATGTGTATTTTGTTTATATATTTTCATACAAATTTACGTTATTATATGTGTATTTGAATAAATATTTTGATACAAATTTACTTTATTTCATGTATTTTGTATATATATTTCAATTCAAATTTAGCTTATTTTGTGTGTATTTTGTATATATTTTCATACAAATTTAATTACTTCTGTGTATTTTTGTATATAGTTTTATATAAATTTACGTTATTTTATGTGTATTTTGTATATTTATATTTATACAAATACACATTCTTTTATTGGTATTTTGTTTATTTATTTTGATACTAGTTTACATTATTTTATGTGTATTTGTATACATTTTTATACGTATTTACTTAATTTTTGTGTATTTTGTATATATTTTATAGAGATCTACGTTATTTTATGTGTATTCGTATATATATATTTTGAAACAAATTTACATTGTTTTATATGTATTTTGCATATCTATTTCAATACGAATTTACCTTATTGTATGTTTTTTTTGTATATTTATTTTAATACAAATTTAATTTTTTGATGGGTATTGTAGTATATATATTTTAATAAATAAAAAAAATGCGTTATTTTATGGGTATTTTGCTTCTTTATTTTCATAAAAATTTACATTATTTTATTAATATTCTGTGTATTTATTTTGATACGATTTTACATTATTCTATTTGTGTTTTGTACATATTTTTTTATACAAATTTACGTTATTTTAAGTGTATTTGTTTATGTATTTTCATTCAAATTTACATTATTTTATGTGTATTTTGTGTATGTATTTCAATACAAATTTACCTAATTTTATGTATTTTTGTATATTTATTTTCATACAAATTTAAAATATTTTTGTGTATTTTTGTATATAGTTTGATACAAATTTAGGTTATTTTATGTGTATTTTGTATATCTATTTTCATACAAATACACATTCTTTTATTGATATTTTGTTTATTTATTTTGACGCGATTTTTATGTGAATTTGTTTTCATTTCATACAAATTTACATTATTTTATGTGTATTTTGTACATGTATTTAAATACAAATTTAACTAATTATATGTGTATTTTGTATATCTATTTTCATACAAATTGAAATTTATTTTTTTGTTTTTTTGTATATATTTTTATTCAAATTTTCGTAATCTTATAAAAATATATATACCAAAATACACATAAAATATTTAAATTTGCATTGAAATAAATATACAAAATGCACATACAAAATATTTGTATTGAAAGAGATATGCAAAAATACATATAAAACAATGTAAATTTGTTTCAAAATATATATACGAATACAAATAAAAAAACGTAGATTTCTATAAAAATATATATACAAAATACACTTAAAATTAAGTAAATACGTATAAAAAAATGTATACAAAATACACATAAAATAATGTAAATTCGAATTAAAATAAATAAACAAAATACCAATAAAAGAATGTGTATTTGGATAAATATAAATATACAAAATACACATACAAAATAAACATAAAATAAGGTAGATTTGTAAAAAAAATATATGTACAAAATACACATAAAATAATGTAAATTTATATAAAAATATATATACAAATACACATAAAATACCATGAATTTGTATAAAAATATATATTCAAAATAAATATTAAATAATGTAAAAGCGTATAAAAATATATATACAAAGTACATATAAAATAATGTAAATTCGTATCAATATAAATCAACAAAACACCAATAAAATAATATATATTTGAATGAAAATAAATTTACAAAATACAAATAACATAACTAAAATTTGTATTAAAATATATACAAAAATACATAGAAATAATTTGAGTTTGTATGAAAATAGATATACAAAATACACATAAAACTAGGTAAATTTCTTTTGAAATGTATATACAAAATACCCATAAAATATTGTAAATTTGTCAAAATATATAAACAAATACACATAAAATAACGTAAATTTGTATGAAAAATATATACAAAATACACATAGAATAATGTCAATTCGTATCAAAATGAATGAGCAGAATATCAATAAAATAATGTAAATTTGTATGAAAATAAAGATGCAAAATACACCAAAAATAAAGCATATGTTTATAAAAATACAGATAAAAAAATACACATCGAATAATTAATTTGTATTAAAATTAATATACAAAATGCGTATATAATAAGGTAAATTTGTATTGAAAAAATATGCAACATACACGTTTACTCATACAAATTTATATTATTTTATTGGTATTTTGTTTATTTATTTGATACGAATTACATGATTATATGTGTATTTTGTACAAATTTTTTAAAACATAAAATAACGTAAATTTGTATGAAAAAGATATACAAAATACACATAGAATAATGTCAATTCGTATCAAAATGAATGAGCAGAATATCAATAAAATAATGTAAATTTGTATGAAAATAAAGATGCAAAATACCCAAAAAATAAAGCATATGTTTATAAAAATACAGATACAAAAATACACATCGAATAATTAAATTTGTATTAAAATTAATATACAAAATGCGTATATAATAAGGTAAATTTGTATTGAAAAAATATTAAACATACACGTTTACTCATACAAATTTATATTATTTTATTGGTATTTTGTTTATTTATTTTGATACGAATTACATGATTATATGTGTATTTTGTACATATTTTGATACGTATTTACATTATTTAATGTGTATTTTGTTTATATATTTTCATACAAATTTACGTTATTATATGTGTATTTGTATAAATATTTTGATACAAATTTACTTTATTTCATGTATTTTGTATATATATTTCAATTCAAATTTAGCTTATTTCGTGTGTATTTTGTATATATTTTCATACAAATTTAATTACTTCTGTGTATTTTTGTATATAGTTTTATATAAATTTACGTTATTATATGTATTTTGTATATTTATATTCATACAAATACACATTCTTTTATTGGTATTTTGTTTATTTATTTTGATACAATTTACATTATTTTATGTGTATTTTGTATACATTTTTTTATACGTATTTACTTCCTTTTATGTGTATTTTGTATATATATTTTTATAGAAATCTACGTTATTTTATGTGTATTCGTATATATATTTTGAAACAAATTTACATTGTTTTATATGTATTTTGCATATCTATTTCAATACAAATTTACCTTATTGTATGTGTTTTTTGTATATATATTTTAATACAAATTTAATTTTTTATGTGTTTTTTGGAATATATATTTTTTTAAATAAAAAAAAATGCGTTATTTTATAGGTATTTTGCTTCTTTATTTTCATACAAATTTACATTATTTTATTTATATTCTGTGTATTTATTTTGATACGATTTTACATTATTCTATTTGTGTTTTGTACATATTTTTTATACAAATTTACGTTATTTTAAGTGTATTTGTTTATGTATTTTCATTCAAATTTACATTATTTTATGTGTATTTTGTGTATGTATTTCAATACAAATTTACCTAATTTTATGTGTATTTTGTATATTTATTTTCATACAAATTTAAAATATTTTTGTGTATTTTTGTATATAGTTTGATACAAATTTAGGTTATTTTATGTGTATTTTGTATATCTATTTTCATACAAATACATTCTTTTATTGATATTTTGTTTATTTATTTTGACGCAAATTTACATTATTTAATGTGTATTTTGTATATATATTTTTATACGTATTTACATCATTTCATGTGTATTTTGTATAGTTTTAAACAAATTTATATTATTTAATGTGTATTTTGTATATATATATTTATACAAATACATTTCTTTTATTGGTATTTTGTTTATTTATTTTGATACTAATTTACATTATTTTATGTGTATTTTGTATACATTTTTTATACGTATTTACTTAATTTTATGTGTATTTTGTATATATATTTTTATAGAAATCTACCTTATTTCATGTGTATTCGTATATATATTTTGAAACAAATTTACATTGTTTATATGTATTTTGCATATCTATTTTTGTGTATTCTGTATTTATTTTTGTTATACATAGAATAATGTAAAATCGTATCAAAATAAGTACACAGAATATCAATAAAATAATTTAAATTTGTATGAAAATAAAGATGCAAAATACCCATAAGATAAAGCATATTTTTTTTAAATACATATACAAAAATACACATAGAATAATTAAATTTGTATTAAAATTAATATACAAAATGCACACATACAATAAGGTAAATTTGTATTGAAAAAAAACACAAAATACAAATAAAACAGTGTAAATTTGTTTCAAAATATATATACGAATACACATAAAATAACGTAGATTTCTATAGAAATATATATACAAAATACACATGAAATTATGTAAATACGTATAAAAATATATATATATATATATATATAAAATACATATTAAGTAATGTAAATTCGTGACAAAATAAATAAACAAAATATCATGAAAAGAATGTGTATTTGTATGAAAATAAATAATAGATAATAAATTTGTATGTAATATATATGCAAGATACATTTAAATAATGTAAATATGTATAAAAAAATATATACAAAAAACAAATAGAATAATGTAAAATCGTATCAAAATAAATACACCGAATATTAATAAAATAATGTAAATTTGTATGAAAATAAAGATGCAAAATTCCCATCAAATAGCGCATTTCTTATAAAAATATATATACCAAAATACACATAAAATATTTAAATTTGTATTGAAATAAATATACAAAATGCACATACAATAAGGTAAACTTCTATTGAAAGAGATATGCAAAAATACATATAAAACAATGTAAATTTGTTTCAAAATATATATACGAATACACATAAAATAACGTAGATTTCTATAAAAATATATATACAAAATACACATAAAATTAGGTAAATACGTATAAAAAAATGTAAACAAAATACACATAAAATAATATAAATTCGAAACAAAATAAATAAACAAAATACCAATAAAAGAATGTGTATTTGTTCTGTGTATTTTTGTATATAGTTTTATACAAATTTACGATATTTTATGTATTTTGTATATTATTTATAAAAATACATTCTTTTACTGGTATTTTGTTTATTTATTTTGATACGATTTTTATGTGTTAATATTTTGTATTCATTTTGATACGTATTTACTTCATTTTATGTGTATTTTGTATATATTTTTTTATACATATTTACATTATTTAATGTGTTTTTGTATATATATTTGATTTTATATATATTTTATAGAAATCAACGTTATTTTATGTGTATTTGTATATATATTTTGACACAAATTTACAATATTTTATATGTATTTTGTATATCTATTTCAATAAATTTACCTTACAGTATGTGCATTTTTATATCTATTTTAATACAAACTCAAATATTTTTTGTGTATTTTTGTTGATATATTTTTATAAAAATTGCATTATTTTATGTGTATTTTGCGTCATTATTTTCATACAAATTTACATTATTTTATTAATATTCTGTTGATTTATTTGATACGATTTACATTATTCTATTTGTGTTTTGTATATATATTTTTATACATATTTACAATATTTAATGTGTATTTTGTATATATATTTGATATAAATTTACGTTATTTTAAGTGTATATGTTTATATATTTTCATTCAAATATCCATTATTTTATGTGTTTTTTGTATATGTATTTCAATACAAATTTACCTTATTTTATGTGTATTTTGTATATTTATTTTCATACAAATTTAAATTATTTTTGTGTATTTTTGTATATAGTTTTATACAAATTTATTATTTTATGAGTATTTTGTATATCTATTTCATACAAATACACATTCTTTTATTGATATTTTGTTTATTTATTTTGTTTCGAGAATTTAAATTATTTAATGTGTATTTTGTATATATATATATATTTTATACGTATTTACATCATTTTATGTATTTTGTATATATATTTCTATAGAAATCTACGTTATTTATATTATTATTCGTATATAGATTTTAAACAAATTTACATTGTTTATGTGCATTTTGTATATTTTCAATACAAATTTACCTTATTGTATAGTGCATTTTGTATATTAATTTTAATACAAATTTAAATTATTCTATGTGTATTTTGTATATATATATTTTTTTAAATATGCTTTTATTTTATGGGTATTTTGCATCTTTATTTTCCTTACAAAATTACATTATTTTATTGATATTCTGTGTATAGATTTTGATACGATTTTACATTATTCTATGTGTATTTTGTATACATTTTTCATTTAATTTAGCTTATTTTATGTGTATTTTGTATATCTATTTATTTTAATACAAAATCAAATATTTTATGTTTTTTCGTCTATATATTTTTATAAAAAATGCGTTATTTTATGGGTATTTTGCATCTTAATTTTCATACAAAGTTACATTATTTATTAATATTTTCTGTATTTATTTTGATACGATTTTACATTATTTTATTTGTGTTTTGTATATATATTTTTATTCATATTTACATTATTTAATGTGTTTTTTGTATATATATTTGATACAAATTTACGTTATCTTAAGTCTATATGTTTATATATTTTCATTCAAATTTACATTATTTTATGTGTATTTTGTATATGTATTTCAACACAAATTTACCTAATTTTATGTTTTTTGTATATTTATTTTCATACAAGTTTAAATTATTTTTGTGTATTTTTGTATATAGTTTTATACAAATTTAGGTTATTTTATGTGTATTTTGTACATCTATTTTCATACAAATACACATTCTTTTCATGATATTTTGTTTATTTATTTTGACACGAATTAACATTATTTAATGTGTATTTTGTATATATATTTTTATACGTATTTACATTATTTCAAGTGTATTTTATATATATTTCTATAGAAATCTGCGTTATTGTATGTGTATTCATATATATATTTTGAAACAAATTTACATTGTTTTATGTGTATTTTGCATATTTTTCAATACAAATTTACCTTATTGTATTTGCATTTTGTATATTAATTTTAATACAAATTTGATTAATCTATATGTATTTTTGTATATGTATTTTATAAAAATATGCTTTATTTTATGGTATTTTGCATCTTATTTTCATACAAATTTACATTATTTATTGATATTCTGTATATTTATTTTAATATGATTTTTACATTATTCTATGTGTATTTTGTATATATATTTTATAAAATATATTTGTTTCATTTATACAAATCTACATTATTTTATGTATTTTGTACATGTATACATAAATATTTAAATTATGTTATTGAAATAAATATACAAAATACACATACAATAAAGGTAAACTTCTATTGAAAGAGATATGCAAAAATACATATAAAACAATGTAAATTTGTTTCCAAAATATATATGCAACGAATACACATAAAATAACGTAGATTTCTATAAAATATATATACAAAATACACATAAATGAAAATAAATACGTATAAAAATGTAAACAAAATACATAAAATAATGTAAACTCGAAACAAAATAAATAAACAAAATACCAATAAAAGAGATATGTATTTGTATAAATATAAATGTACAAAATACACATACAAAATAAACATAAAATAAAAGGTAAATTTGTAATGATATATATGTACCAAAATACACATAAAATAATGTAAATTTATATGAAAAATATATACAAATACACATAAAATACCATAATTTGTATAGCAGAGTATATATTCAAAATAAATATTAAATAATGTAGAAATGCGTATAAAATATATATACAAGTACATATAAAATAATGTAAATTCGTATCAATATAAATCAACAAAATACCAATAAAATAATATATATTTGAATGAAAATAGATTTACAAAATACATAACTAACTAAAATTTGTATTGAAATATATAAAAAATACATAAAAATAATTTGAGTTTGTATGAAAATAGATATTCAAAATACATATAAAACTAATAAATTTCTTTTGAAATATATATACAAAATACCCATAAATATTGTAAATTTGTGTCAAAATATATAAACAAATACACATAAAATAACAAAATAACGTAAATATATTATCAAATATATATACAAAAAACACATAAAATAATGTAAATATTTATAAAAAAATATATACAAAAAATAAATAAAATAATTTAAAATATTATCAAAATAAATAAAGAAAATATTAATAAAATAATTTAAATTTTTATTAAAATTAAGATGAAAAATACAAATAAAATAACTAATTTTTTATAAAAATATATATACAAAAAAACATAAAATATTTCATTTTGTATTAAAATAAATAGATATACATTCTTTTATTGGTATTTTGTTTATTTATTTTGTTTCAATTTACATTATTTTACCAACTTATAAAATATTTGTTTTGGCATTAAAATAAATGAATACCATTCTTTTATTGAAATTTTGTTTTATTTATTTTGTTTACATTTATTTTATTTTACGTGTAAATATTTACTTAATAAAATATTTGTATGTGTATTTTGGCCTATATATATTTTATAGAAATCTACGTTGTTATTTTATGTGTATTCGCTATATATATTCTGAAACAAATTTACATTGTTTTATATGTATTTTTGTATATTTCTTTTCAATAAGTTTACTTTATTGTATGTGCATTTTGTATATTTATTTCAATACAAATTTAAATATTTTATGTGTATTTTGGTATATATATTTTTTATAAAGTAATGCGCTATTTGATGAGAATTTTGCATCTTTATTTTCATACAAATTTACATTATTTTATTGATATTTGGTGTATTTATTTTGATACGATTTTACATTATTCTATTTGTTTTTAATGTATATATTTTTTATACATATTTACATTTAATTATTTTGTATATATATTTGATACAAATTTACGTTATTTAATTAATATGTTTTATATATTTCATTCAAATTTCCATTATTTTATGTGTATTTTGTATATGTATTTAATACAAATCTATAAAATTTTATGTGTATTTTGAATATTTTCACTTACAATTTAAATTATTTTGTGTATCTTGTATATATATTACATACAAATTTACGTTATTTAATAGTATTTGTATGTCTATTTTCCATACAAATATACATTCTTTTCCATGATATTTTGTTTTATTTATTTTGTCACAATTTCAATACATTACTTAACTTTTGTATTTTGTATATATATATATATATATATATATATATATATATATATATATATATATATATATATATATATATATATATATATATATATATATATATATATATATATATATATATATATATATATATATATATTTGTATACGTATTAACATAATTTCATGTGTATTTTGTATATATATTTCTATAGAAATCTACGTTATTTTATGTGTATTCGTATATATATTTTTGAAACAAATTTACACTGTTTTATTTGTATTTAACGTTTTTTCAATACAAATTTACCTTATTGTATGTGTGCATTTTGTATATTAATTTTAATACAAATTTAATTATTCTATGTGTATTTTTGTATATGTATTTTAAAAAATATGCTTTATCTTATGGGTATTTTTGCATCTTTATTTTCATACAAATTTAAATTATTTTATTGATATTCTGTGTACTTATTTTGATACGATTTTACATTATTCATATGTATAACAAAAATAAATACAGAATACAAAAATGAATATGCAAAATACATATAAACAATGTAAATTTGTTTCAAAATAAATATACGAATACACACGAAATAAGGTAGAATTTCTACCAAAGAAAATATATATACAAAATGCACATAAAATTAAAGTAAATACATTATAAAAAATGTTATACAAAATACATAAAATAATGTAAATTAGTATCAAAATAAATAAACAAGAAATACCAATAAAAGAATATGTATTGTTGTATAAATATATATATATATATATATATATATATATATATATATATATATATATATATATATATATATATATATATATATATATATATATATATATATATATATATATATATATATACATTAAAATAAATTGTTTAAAACTATACAAATACATAGTAGTGTAAATGCATATAAATTATATAAAATACATTAAATATTATAAATTAAATCAGAATAAATAAGCAATATCAATAAAGAATGTGTGTTTGTATGAAAATAGATATACAAAATACACATAAAAATAACTAATTGCATCAGCTATATACAAAATACACAAAATGCTTTAATTTGGCATGAAAATAAATGTATAAATACACACATAA